>NC_039358.1:139895454-140195454 GCF_003573695.1 Papaver somniferum
AGTACACTTTTCGAACACGAACTAAGATCATGTGGACGGTTCAGGAACTACACGAATTAAGGGGTCTTTGAGCTTGTGAAAGACAGCATTCATTGCAACATCGGAGTGGTAATTCTCTTTGCGAAGATCATTGATGCATGACTTTATGAGACCAAGGTCAGTAGTAACCTTTTTCAACTCAGTTTTCAAAGCATCAAGATTTTTCCGAGTAGCAATGAGCTCTTGTTTTGCTTCTCCAAAGTACTTAAGAAAGTCGTGAACAACTTCAGCAGAAATCATATCATCCTTTTCAGCATCCTCATGGACATATGCAAAGTATCATGAAGCATTGGGATGATCTTCGTCTACAAGAGTTCTTTTCTTCTTAGACTCGACAACAACTTCTTTGTCAAGGAATCCTCTTGCGAAACCACCATAGCAGATGAAGAAGAAGACATACTTGATAACCCAGAAACCAACCTAGAGTATGCGTACGTGACTTTTGAAACTCACAAGTTGGTATATAAGGGTCTCTTAGAGAAGAGATTCTAGGGGTTTCTTAACAGTTGACTCGTGCCAGAACACGGGTATCCGTTCGAGTACAACATGACCCAGAAAAAGAAGCCCAACAAAAAAAAAACAAAACATGGCTTTAGAAAAAACTTTTGAACCTGGAAGTAGCAAGAACCAAGATTCAACGGAGGAATTCCTAAATAAAATGAGAAGTAACTTTAGACCAAAACAATACTCTAGGCACAGCGAGTCTGCAATCGTTTCGCTATGGACGATAAGAAGATAACTCAACTTAGATGTGCATGCCAAAAGTATACCTGAATATCAACACATCTTACTCAACAGGGTTTTTATGAGTAAGCTCTTTAAACCTTGTGATTAATTAGCACAGGTATGATCAATATGCTCATCAAGAGATTTGTGTTTGTGGCCAAGTTTCTTTTTCCTTCTGAGACGAGGAAATGATCCCTTGTTATGTGAGAAATTATCATAAAACTTACTGTCATCAAAATACGAGACATAGTTTAAGTTCTTACCAGAAGAATTATGGTTTGATGAGGAAGACAACTTGTTGACGAATTCTTTATACCCTTAAATTATCTTCTTCAGATTATCTCTCAGTTCATCAGTATTTCTTCTTTCATCTGAACTTTCTTTCTCAACAGGAGCAATGTTATATTCAGAGATCATCACACGATCTTCCTTTAGACGATGTTTATTCAGATGTCTGTTTTGTTCTCGAGTGTTTGAGGAACTCATTGAACTGACTTTTCTGGTAACATACACAGGGTAGGTACGAAAACCAATTGGTTTAGACATACGAATGTCAGTTACACCTTTAAGAATCAAATCTAAGGTGTGTTGAAGTTGAACCAATGAGTTTTTCTTCAACTTAGAGGTTCCCTTTTGTTTCACCGAACTCTTTGTTTCACAGACAAGACATACTTTCTGATCATCAGAATGATTAGATAGTACGGCCTTAAAACCATCGTTAGAAGATTTCCTCCCTTCATTTGATGTGCAGCCTTTTTGATTGATGGTGACTCCAGGCACATTCGTTTTACAAGAAGGGGTTTCTGTTTTTGCTTCTGAACATGAACCATCTTTTGTGTCAGAAGTACTTGGTATATTAGATTGCTTTGAGCATCCTTGAATAGAGAGTTTACTCAAGCGATGTTCAATTTCCAAGGAATCTTTTCTGAGACTAGA
This sequence comes from Papaver somniferum, assembly GCF_003573695.1. Classification (NCBI taxonomy): domain Eukaryota; kingdom Viridiplantae; phylum Streptophyta; class Magnoliopsida; order Ranunculales; family Papaveraceae; genus Papaver; species Papaver somniferum. Next base: position 139,897,156 of record NC_039358.1, read on the forward strand.
TTCAAGAGACGTACACGATGACTGAACATCAGAGTTTCCTTTGGATTTGCAATCTTTTATTACACCAAGTAGAATATCGACATGATGTTTTAACCGATTAAATCTATCAACTTGGATTCTAGCAAGGTTTAGAATCAATTGACTCTCTTCAGTTGTTTCCCGTTCAATTGAAGGGTTATCAGAAAAACACATGTCGGTGTTAGTCTGTCTCGTCAATGTGGAAGCTTTATCTAAGTACAAGATAGTAGAACCCTTCTTTTTAGAATTAGACGAGATAGAACTCTTATTTATGGTATTTCGTTTATCAGAGATAGTACTCTTATCCATAGAGTCAGATCGCTACAAACACAGACTTGTGAGGTCTTAACATGTTTGCCTGCTCTGATACCAATTGAAAAAAACGGGGGTCTAACAACACCACCCAATATTTCGATTAGAAATCTGTATGGACTAACTCTGAAACACTTACTAGAGAATCAACTAGAAATTCATACTCAATCTAGACATTCTCTCTCTTGTTTTGATTCACTCAAGCTAATAGAAATCAGCGAGTCTATAATCAAACACAAGGAATAACTTGGACGGTACCAAAGACCAATGTCCAAGGATCAATCAATATCAATCAACAACCAAAGGTCGGATTTCCAATTGATTGATTCAAACGCACAACCTGTATTATTTCAATTATATAAAATATAATGCGGAAATAGAAATAACACAGACACCATAATTTTGTTAACGAGGAAACCGCAAATGCAGAAAAACCCCGGGACCTAGTCCAGATTGAATACGCACTGTATTAAGCCGCTACAAACACTAGCCTACTCCAAGCTAACTTCGGACTGGACTATAGTTGAACCCCAATCAGTCTCCCACTGATCTAAAGTACATTTGTACTCCCTACGCCTATGATCCCAGCAGGATATTGCGCACTTGATTCCCTTAGATGATCTCACCCACAACTAAGAGTTGCTACGACCCAGAATCGCAGGTTTTAACAATAAACAAATCTGTCTCACACAGACAAGTCTATCAAAGGATCAATCTGTCTCCCGCAGAAAAACCTTAAAAGTTTTTATTTCGTCTTTTGATAATAATCAAGGTGAACAGGAACCAATTGATAATCCGGTCTTATATTCCCGAAGAACAGCCTAGATTAATCAATCACCTCACAACAATCTTAATCATATGGTAGCGAAACAAGATGTCGTGGAATCACAAACGATGAGACGAAGGTGTTTGTGATTACTTTAGATATCTTGCCTATCGGAGAACTCTCACGATCTCTAGACAATCAATATGCGTGTACTATTACGATAGAAGATGCAAGATCAGATCACACAACTACGATAAAAGTAGTATCGGTCTGGCTTCACAATCTCAATGAAGTCTTTAAGTCGTTAACCTGGTTTTAGAAGAAGAAAACCAAAGGTTAAAGGAGAATCGACACTAGCATAGAAACTAGTATCACACGGACGTGTGGGGATTAGTTTTCTCAATGCTAAATATCTCCTTTATAGAGTCTCCAAATCAGGGTTTTGCCTTGGTTACAAAGCAATCAATATTCACCGTTAGATGAAAACCTGATTTAGATTCAAGCTAATATTTCTTAACCGTTGGATCGAAAACTTAGCTTGTCATACACAAATGACTGTACGCTTCTAGGTTTGTTAACCGCACACAAACGTGTACATTGTTGGTTCAACAATAGTCTACCCAAAGAGGTTAACCATATGAGCATTTCATACCAACCATGTTGTTCTTCACCATAACTAGTTCAATTGACTCAAATGAACTAGTTAAGAGAGTTGTTCAATTGCAAGAAAATCTTATGTAACTACACAAGACACAATTGAAGCAAAGATGATTTGATTCACTCGAATCGGTTCATGAACTTTAATAGCCACGGTTTTCAAATGCAGTCCTTAGTCTTTTAAGATTAAGTTCAGAAATCATCTTTACATATATAACCTTCTCAAGTTCGCAGACTAGGTTCGCGGACTTAAGACACCTGATAGAGTTTACAAACTCCAGCAGAAATTCTCGGGTTCGAGAACTACGCCGGTTCGCGGACTGGGTTCGCGGATTGGCTCACGCAAGTAGTTTGTCAACTCCAGCAGAAATTCTCGGGTTTGTGAACTTCGGCAGTTCGCGGACTGAGTTCGCGAACTTGGCACTTGCCATACTTCCGGTTCTCTTGATCAAAAAAGTTCGAAAACTTCGGTTCAAGGAATCCATTGGTTATATAATCTAAACTCTCATTTCAGTCATTGAAACATTCTTAGAGGGCGTTATAAAGTTCTTACACTATTTCTCGTCAAAGCAATTTTCAAAGTGATTGAAACATTCATGACTTTCGTCACTAGGTAAAGATAAACTTGGTCGAAGCGAAAAGCTTACCAACACATATTTCGAGATATAGATAGGCAAGGTGTACTCGGATCGAAATACTAAATGTGTATGCTCTAGTTTATATATATAGCATACGACTTTTGTCTCAAAGAGTAGGAGATAGAATAGATAGACTTTTGAGTGACAGATAAGTTCAAGTCTCCACATACCTTTTTGTCGAGAAGTTCCACCGGTTCTTTGAGTAGATCTTCTACTTGTATGATGAATCTCCATGAAGTCCTTGACCTCAACTACACTTACTATCCTAGTCCGAGACTTAGGCTATAAGAGACTAGAAATCAAGACTTATAGTTTTGATCACTAACATTGACAAACATGCTTGAGATAGCAACGCATGCGAGTTTGACCGAGCAGTGCTCTAACAAACAAAACAACAACAAAGAGCAACCTTTACCAGAGAAAGGTTGAAAACCGGTTTTAACTATGCAGTGCAAAAGTTGAAATCTCGAAACACATATGCTTTTATGCTAAACCAAAAGATTCAACATATTGTGAATTTTCACATATTGTTTCTACAGGAACCCCTCATGATCCTTTGATAAAGCCTACCAACATGGGATAAAACTTAATCCTGCTAAATCAAAAAGTCACCCAAACCATAAGGGTCCACACATTATGAGATCGAATATCAAGGTAATAAGACCGAAATTAAACATCCCATAAACATACATAGCAATAAAATAAAGCATTCGAGCACATGCTATGTAATCGAAAACTATCACAAGAAATATTATAAAATAATAATTTTATTCATAATAATAAGACAGTTTTATTCATAATAGACTTACAATTATTGAAGGAAATCAGAAACTGAAGCCTATTTTTCTTTCTTGAAGACAAATATTAATCTTCGTGAACATGTGATCTCTTTCGCTTGATATGCGTGATTCTTCGAATTCCCTGAAAAGATCCTTGATTGAAGTAAAGTTCTTCAACCTTTTGGAAATTTGGTTCCTCTTCGTTTATTCTCCTGGAGAGCAAGGCTAGTTGTTTGAGGAGCTGGGCTTGAACAAGTAATGATATTTCAAGACTTCGTTTTGCTAATAAAACTTCCAACTTTGTTTCATCACAGGTTCGAGCTAGCTTGTGAAACTCCTTTTCATAGTCGATCATACATGGTGATTGACTTGTACCTGTATAGGGAATGGATCCGAATTCATTGAAGTTATGAAATCAGAAAGTACCATTGTGCAATTTTTCCGCATACCTTTCCGAAACCCTGGCAGAAATCATTGCATGATAATCTGTACGGTTCATGATTCTTTGCTCCAAAGGAATGAACAAAAATCTCAACGTTTTACCGAAAATTTATATACTCAAAAGTTTCCAGAAACGGGTTTATCGAGTATGGAAAATAAAGATTCTTTCTTAATATGGAATAACTGAAATTTATTAATATTATGACTTTAAAAGAAGTGTGTACCTGGCAATATTTTTGTAGATCTTGTAAATTATACACTATTGTGCAAAATACACTGGACTCATCAAACAAATGTTTGAGCACATCATGAGCCAGTGCGTTTCTCAACCGATACTAGGTATTTGGTTGAGATTGACTACTCTTTACATTTGTAAACGAGAGTCTCCCTTTTTTTGTTCTTTTAAGAACTTTGTTTCTTTTGGTGGACAACCCAAACTTATCATAGAAATAACTATTATCAAAATATTTTGGTATTACCTTATGTGTTGATGATCTGGAGATATTTTCACTTTTCCTTTTGTTTTGCTCGGTTGTCTTCTTAGGGATCCACTTCCATGCGTTTCCAGTCTTCTGTCCTTCTTTCTTATCATGATGAGAGGCTCTTACTGAATTTTTTAATCTAGGAAGATCAGTCTTACGTAAGAGATTTCTCGAGGAAGATTTCACATAGCATTCTTGACTAGATATTAAACTAGCCAATAGTTGGCATCCTTTAATAACATGTCCTTTGGTTCCACAACCATATCATCTTCTGTGATGATGCCCGTGATGATGTTGAGCACTTTGTTGTGTGTTGTTCATCTCAGAATTTTCCGAGAATATTAATGCACTCTTAGGAGATGACACTTTCTTTCGAGAGTTTTTAGAGTCACCTTTCTTCCTTTTTGAGATAAAGATTGGATCAGGATTTTTGGATTTTTCAAAACATGATGTATCTGATTGATCTCCTGATGTTAACAAATGCATTTCATTTTTAAGGCAGTTGACATGTTCTGTGACTGTCTTTAGCTCAGAATCATATGAGTTTTTTAACGCACTATATTCATCTGTAGATGTTCTTCTCAAGATTTCATTCCTTTTTTCTTGACTAATGCTTTTCTTTAGATTTGATTCTAAAGAAAGAATCCTTGAGGTAGACGTAGTCTTGAGAGAGTATAACTCAGCTTTAAGGTTTGTTAGATCAAGATTGAGTTGATCTTTTTCAGCTTTCATAAGACACAAGTCTTCAAGGAGTTTTCCTTCACTTTTTAGTGCAAGAGTGAGTTATGTTGCACACGAGAGAAATTCTTTACTTAGTTCATCTAGATGTGAATCCTCTATATTTACATAATCACTTTCTTCTTTATCCTCATGAAGTGATTCAGAATCTGAATCATTGATTGTGAATATAGGACTTAACTTAACATCTTCCTGAGTATGTGAGGACATATTATAGGAAGAGTAGGTAGAAATTGTAGAAGATGCTCCTTCTAAGCACTTGCTGAAATTAAACCCATAAAGAGTTTTTCCAAAATCTTGTGATACGTTAACTGATTCTTTCTTTATAAGTTTAGGCTTGGTTTTCTTATTTTGACTCATATCTTATAGGTTGGATCGCACCAAACACAGATTGTTAGATCTTTTCGTGTTTGCCTGCTCTGATACCAATTGAAAAGACGAGGGTACCCAAATATACCTCAATCTAAAACTTTTCCACCTATAAGTCCTTTCTCCGAAAGTGATTGTCTATAGACTGAGTCGAGACAATACAACAAATTGGTTCACACTTCGTGTGATCATCTATGGATACGAGATCGAGACAATATGACAACAAGATAACTTGTGTGATTGACTATGGATACAAGATGAGACAAGACAACAACGAAGTATGTTTACTTGATAATAGGTTCGGACTTAACCAAACTCTAGGGATTGTCTATCAAGTAAAATAGGAATTAACATTAGTGTAATTTACTTTAAATTATAATAACAACAATTATAATTGCAGAAAATAAAAGTAAATGACACAACAAGATTTTGTTAACGAGGAAACCGCAAATGCAGAAAAACCCCGGGACCTAGTCCAGAATTGAATAGTCTCAGAATTAATCCGCTATACAAAATCAAACCAACTTCGTATAGTTGATACCAAGCAACTAAACTTATAGTTCACCTAGTTTCCTCAGTATCCCTGCGCCTCCAACTTGTTAATAAGTCACGCACTTGGAACAATTCCTTTGGTTCATATTCCAAACAGTTTAGGAACAACAAATCTGTTCGGTAACAACTCTTTTCAAACAACGTGATTTGAGTTTGACAAAGGCTCTTCCGTTTAACCAATAAACTCCTTTGTAGGGTCCTTAGATCAATCTCTCAAAAATCACCGAAGTAATTGTTAGACTATGAAATCAATACTATTAATCACAAAGATGTGTATTGATGTTGATCTACTCAACTAATCAATCCAATCCATCACAAAGATAAACCGATTATAGTTGGATCCCTTTCCAGCCGAAACAAGTATTGTGCACACCAAAGTATATGAACTCCAAAAAGTCTCCTTGTCTTCAAATCTTCTTTAATCTTCAATCAGCACCTACAGACAATCAACTTGAATCTCTTGTGATCAATCACACACAACATGGAGTCTGTTAACATTGGATTATCACAAGACGTATTTAGATCTACAAACAGTCTAAAGATCCCCGTCGAAACTTCGATCTAGTTTGAATGAATCTTATATCAGAAAAGAATATTCTCAAGCATAAACAAACTAGGTGCAATCAAAGTTCAACAACCATTAGTCAATCAAATCAATCGAAAACTAATAATAAACTGCAATTATCTAGTTTCCCACCAACGATACTAATAGACTTATCAATCCCAAAGAAGTCTTTAAACTGAGCGGCCGTAAGAGATTTCGCCTAATTAACTTACTTTCCTCTCCGAATAGGCGGCTCCACCAGTAACAACACAACTAGGTAGTTTTGCTGGCTCTGAGGATTAGTTTACTAGAAATGCAAACTTCAATATTTATAGACAAGGAAGTTTGGACACCAAGGAATTTCCAAAACCGAATATTCTCAAAGATATGCAATAAACACAAAATCGGTTTTCATAATTCCTGGAAATGCACTATCCAAATATTGACCGAAATCCCAATAGAAAAATTTATAATCAGTAAATGCACATTACTAATTATTATTTTCTAAAGATATGCATTTAATTGCTGGAAATTAAATAGCATATAAAAACTAAGAAACCTTAAATAAAAGATTCTCAATTTATTTCGATCTTGGGATTCTCCTTTAGCTATTAAGGAATACCTTTAAACAATTAATGATAAGAGTTATTGCACATGTTCAAAGTATGTCGACATCTTTTACTTTGTAAGTTCTTTTTCATACTTACAATCTTGAAAACGATTTGCCACACTTCCAAACAAGTTTAGAATTGGTTCGTCTGAATTCCAAGAACTATGTGATTGATTATCCTATCAAATCACCAATTATGGGTTTCTCGGTTCTACCAAAAAAAGTTCGGTTTTACCTCCATGTGAGTACTGTGCATAATCACACTAGTTACCCAAATTCGGTTGACTAGGTACTAGGATCGTTTCCCCTGTATTCGGTTGCACATGTCCATAGGATCGGTTCTCCCAAAACTACAAACTTGTTGCACATGTTCATAAGATTGGTTCCCCCATCTACTAAAAACGTGTTGCACCTCTTACAAGGATCGATTCCCTCTTGCAAATTTGTTGCACCTATTACTAGGATCGTTTCCCCAATGACTAGATAAAAGTTGCTATTTACAAGGCATTGATCATACCATCTTGAGTGATTACTTAAGATCAGTTTCACTAATAAAAGTCATACCAATACATAAGTCAGGCCTTGTGAATAGTTTTATCAAGATACATAAACAAGTTTATGAGCGGTTATACTAAACACACATATTGGTAATTCAAAATAGATTTGCAATGAATAACAATACCAATAAGCCTAGCAATTTCCCTTTCGATTCACAAAACAAGTTTATGAACTTACTTCCTTTAAATGAATGTAAAACATTATTTCCTAGGATGAAATCTTCACTCATACCCATACAAAATCACAATAGCATTCATATGATCATGTCGATGTCTTATATACAAAGTTTAATGGTTAAGCAACAAACCTCGTATTGTATTCCTTAATACTATGTCTAACTAGAGTTTCATACACAGCTTCGTAGTTATGTTTTCAATATACACGACTTGAAAGATACGTTAGGGAAAGAAACAGTTCAAGTCAAATAAAACTAACCTCAAGAGGAAGGATGATGTTGTCGTTGTAGCTCCATACTTCTTCATATTATTCAAGTCTTCATGTAATACTTGTAAGTTTCATATCCTAACACTTTCAAGCTAACCTATACGAAGTTGACTCTAGTATGTAATCAAACGACTCTTTAAATGAGTTTTGATTCACTAAAATATGACAACCAAACTTGACATACCAACGCTTGGTGGGTTCAACCGAGCTATGCTCTAACATATACAATATAACTAGTTGTAATCAGTCAAAAGTTACATTAGAAATCAAGGTGTAACCAATCACAAGCTATATCGGAATGGAAGTTGTAACCGGTCACAAGTTACTTTGGGAACCAAGGAATAACCGGTCACAAGATGAATTGGGAAGTTAGTTGTAATCGGTCACAACCTACCTTTGGGAAGTAAGGTGTAACCATCACAAGTTACTTCGGGAAGCAAGGTGTAACCGATCACAAGCTACTTTGTGGAGCAAGGTGTAACTGATTACATCCTATCTTGGGAATCATGTTATAACCGGTCACAACATATTTTGGAATGATAGCAAAACCAAGTTTCCATGAGCAAAACCAAGTTTCCATGATTCACATATTTTTCCATGATACGTGTGAATTAGGGTTTCGAGTTTGCTAAGATGAGAAGCTTCTAGATGTCGACATTATTTGAACATGTACATAACTCTTATCATTAATTGTTTAAAGATATTCCTTGAAACTCAAGGTGATCCCTTTTCCGAAAAAGTGAAAAGCATTTAATTATGATTTTCATCATATATGTTTTAATTACCAATAATTAAAGATATCTTCTGGAAAAAAATTATTAGTTAATGTGCTAGACTAATAATAGAAGTTTTCTATGAGAGTTTTCAAAAATATAGTTTGACATTTAAGTGGAAATAAGAAAACCGAAATTAGGTACTTTAATGAGAATATCTTGAGAATATTTTCGGTTTTGGAATTTCCTTAACAACCTTGGTGTATAAATACTTGAGTTTTCATTTATTGCAAACTCTCCTAAGAGCCAGACAAACTCCATTCTTGTTGTTCCTGGTGGATCCGTCTATCTGGAGAGGAAATTACCCTAATTAGGAGAAATCTCTTACGACCGCTCATTTAAAGACTTATGTGGGATCAAGAAGCTCTACGAGTACCATTGGTGGGAAACTAGATAATTGCATTGTTATTGTAGTTTTCAATTATTGATTTGATTGGATAACGTTTGTTGAAACTTTGATTGCACCTAGTTTATTTATTCTTGAGAATCTTCTCTTCTGATATAAAGTTCACTCAAACTAGATCAAAGTATTGACGGGATCTTTACAACCATCTACAGATCTAAAGACATCTTGTGATAATCCATTGTTAACATACTCCTTCTGTGTGTGATTGATCACAAGAGGTTTCAAGTGGTGTTGTGCAGGTTATTGAAGACAAACGAAAATTTGAAGACGATTTTTTTTTCTTATTAGTTTTCGCATTTTGTGAATTGTGTGCACAAACCTTGATCGGCTTGGATCCAACTAGAAGCATGTTTATCTATGATAGACTTGATTGATAGTTGCGTGAGATCGACATCACCTTATAATTTCTCTTTGAAATCTATATTGATTGATTACGAATCTAGAGTTTGATTATTTCGGTAATCAAAAGATAGATTGATCTAACCATACAAAGGAGTTTATTAGATTAAACAGAAGAGCCTTTTTCAACGAATCATAATATCTTATTACCAAGATTGAATAGAGTGGTTACCAAAATGATTTATCCTTTACTGTTTGGAATACGATCTAAAGGATTGGTGATTCACGTGCGTGACTCTAGAAGTCGAAGGCGCAGGGATACTGAGGAAACTAAGTAGCTAGGGGTAGTCTACTTGGTCTCAACTATACGAAGTTGGTATTAGATTTTGTATAACGGCTTATTAATTCTGTGAGTATTCAAAACTGGACTAGGTCCCGGAGTTTTTCTGCATTTGTGGTTTCCTCGTTAACAAAATCTTGTTGTGCCGTTTACTTTATTATTCCGCATTATATGTTTTATTATAATTAAAGTAAATTGCACTTGTTAATCCGTAACACTTGATATTGATCCTATAGAGTTTCGGTTATTACCGAACCTATTATCAAGTGACCACTTCGTTGTCGTATCGTCTCGATGTTGAATCCATAGTCAATCACTCAAGTGATCTTGTTGTTGTATTGACTCGATCTCGTATCCATAGACGATCACACAGAGTGTGTACCGAAGTTGTTGTATTGTCTTGACTCAGTCCATAGACGATCACACTTGGTAAAAGACTTATAGGTTGATAAATAAAAGATTGTAGTGTATTTGGGTACCCTCATATTTTTAGGTACTGGTATCTGAATAGATTATTTCTACACCAGAAGGTAGATGAGTTGCCCCTGAAGGTTGATGACTGTGGTGACAACGCTAGGAACGAAAACCTAAAAAACGTATCCTCCTCTTTGATGTCATGAAAAAGAATATTTTGATAGATATAAGTCATTACAAGAGTAACATCCGAGCATTTATAAAGGATGATCAGGTGTGAGATAACAGTACCCTAACCTATCGATAATAAATAGACGACAATTAACAGAACAAACAGAGGTAAAAGAGAACAAAAATTTATTACACCCCAATAACACAAAATAAGAGAAAAAGTTTCTTCTTATAAACTTCTTCTTAATAATTTATGAATCGTAAGAATAACATTTTGTACAAACTGCACCCATAAAGAATTAGAAGGCTATTATTAGGGCGTCACACTCCAATAGAGGGGCTTCACTTGGATTCTTAATGTCCAAAAAAATGGTTATGGGCTATCCTAACACATATACAAAATGTCTAGATTACCCTTTAAGTAGAAGTGATTTTACGTCCAGGTTTGGATCAATTCCAACCGTAGAATTTTATTTGCATGTAATTTTACGTCCAGGTTTGGATTAGTTCCAACCGTAGAAGCTCATTTTACGTCCAGGTTTCTTTTAATTCCAACCGAAGAATCCGATTTTACGTCCGGTTTTCTTTTAATTTCAACCGTAGAAGTGATTTTACGTCCAGGTTTGAATTATTTCCAACCGTAGAAGTGATTTTGCGTCCAGGTTTGGATTAATTCCAACCGTAGAATTTTATTTGCATGTAGTTTTACGTCCAGGTTTGAATCAGTTCCAACCGTAGAAGCTCATTTTACGTCCATGTTATTTTTAATTCCAACCGTAGAATCTGATTTTATGTTTCTTTTAATTCCAACGGTAGAAGTGATTTTACGTCCAGGTTTGGAATATTTCCAACCGTAGAAGTGATTTTACGTCTAGATTTGGATTATTTCCAATCGTAGAAGTTTATTTTACAGCCAATTTTTCTTCCCACAAAAACTGTTCCAGAATTCACCAGGTATACAACAAAATTCATTAATTTAATTTTTATCTAATTAAATTAAATTAAAATTAACTAAATAAGAGTTGTTTAGTCATTACAAAATTATTTGAGATAATGAGTTTTTGATATTACTTATGAGTGACCCGTTTTTGTCCTATTAGGTGATGCCCTTCTAATAGAATGTGACGCCCCAATAATAGCCTTGAAGAATTATGCCTTAGGAGGTACAAACTGCACTCAAATACAATTAAATGGCATCGTAGTTGGAGAGATGTTGTTATGACTTACTAACCAGTTATAGAACATGTTTCGGAAGCAGGGGATATTTTCCACCTAAGAGGCCCAAGCTAATTTGTTGACTCAATCTGGGACCAGACACACCTAGTACAAGTGTAGTTGGTTCAAAAATTAGTAATCAATTACAAGTAGCTTAAAAAGTATCGATGATGAAGATTAAAATCAGTATATATCACGAAGCGAACTAACTAGTGGAGTGTCAAGTGGCTGGATCACAATTACATGGCGACTTCCTCCTCATGCCTGTTATGAAATGCATCTGTCAACTGGTCAATCCTACAAATCTATCTAAGTAAGCCAAGTTTTTTTTGAACTACGGAGGAATAGATCTCTTAGTCACCCAAATTCCAGAACCTCAAAACCTGAAGATGGTATGCATAACTCATTTATGAATCTTGATCATCCATTTAAGATAATGCTTATCGAATTAGTTATGGTCTGCCAAATTAAGTGCTACACTGATGCATTTGTTTGCAGCATACTGCAAATTACATGTTTAGTTCTCTCAATTATTGATTGCATAGTTAATGGTCGTGTAGCTGGGGATTATGTACTACACGGATATGGAAAACCTCAATATACGCAAGCGTGGCGGTTTGGTTAAGTTTCGAATATTTTATTTCTGCAAAGCTATGTAAATTCTAGTGGTTGTGGATGTCTTCATTGATTATTTCAAATTTTGCTTTTTATATTTGGGTTAGTATACTGACATATCCAGTAATTTCGAAACGATGTTCTCATATTGCGGATATACTAGTATATGATTCCCAAAAAAAAAAAAAAAAAAACAAACCAAAATCTAACCCGGCCGGCACTGATCAAAGATCACACTCAGTGGTAATGAACTATTGGTAGTTTTTTTTCCTCAAAATAAAATGTACAGAAACTACATAGTAGCAATAAAAAATATGGTACCACTTTATTCATGGTAGCTGCCGAGTGCCAAGTTTTTTAAAAAATTTCCCACAGAATCCAAGAACCGAAAGGAGAAAAAAGAATTCAGACAATAAAACTCGAATGAACCCACGAGTACATGGAGGAGGAGGCCTTAACTGCACAGGCCACCCGCCGGCGACATCAAGGGGAGCTGAAGTTTATTTATTTTCTTTCCTTTTCCATAGTAAAGCTGGCAAACAAATCCTATTATCTCGAAACTTATTAGTACCCATTGTCTGAACAGAACTGGAATCGGGTTTGGTAAATTCCATGACCAGTTTGGAACAGGAGGAAGGAGCTCCTGCCACACTTGAACCGCATGGACACACTGCAGAAGTAAATAAATAACAGTCTCTCTCCTTCCACGTTACATTTGCAAACTAAAGTTTCATTAAACATCCGCATTTTTTTTATCTGTGATCAAGACATGAATTTTAGTTTGACTCCATGGGGTTTTTAAGTTTTGTAAACCCAAGATCTGAATCACGCGTTTCCATACAAATCTAGACTCAAGTAGTTCAGATCCTAGCTAGTGTCATGGTGGTCTCAATATCTTTGGGGAAAGTTTGCACTTTATAACAAATAGGACAATTCTTCCAAATTCTTGCTCAGATAGAGCAGTCAAAATTATAGGCAAGTGAATCCAGACGCATTTGATTTGAGAATGATTTTCCTAGGGAAAATGTGGTATCAGCGTTTCACCCACAGGGACGAGAGACATTTTGATGCTCGAAGCAAGTCATACGTACAACATTTACAGTAAATATCTGCATATCATCTGTATCACTACAGAAGTACACATTAACAGTAAGATCGTACCTTTGATTATATGTACATTATCATAACAATTACAAGCATTACTGCGCATCTTCACTTTACTACCATGATCAGCAATGCATGTAACATCACATTCCAATTTCTGTGAATGTAGTATGTATATATGGACTAATATACATTGTAACATCATGTCATATACCTATATACATTTCTTATTTTGGATATGCATGAACATTATTATACTTCATGATACAAATGTTGACACATCTAGAAGGTGCATATACACAGGGGATGCATGGCTTGGGGGGCTGCAAGGAGACCCTAATTTCCTATGTTTGTGAAGAAACATGCTGATGGTAACAAGTACTTCCCAATACAATCCACAGGAAGCGAAGTGAATGCAAATACAAAACAAATAACCCACTGAAACAGCGTCAGTTTTGCAACATCTGTATACTTTGCAGCAAACTCCATCACTACCACTAGCAAGAAAATTGGAACTCCCACAGCCACTAGAAACCGATACGTTTTTCCTTCAAAAAAACAGGATAATCCCTTGAACACGTTCTTCTTCTCAATGTCTCTTGCACTGAGTTGATTCAAAATGTTGTAAAGAACGAACCCGTTGAAAATTATGGCGCTCTTTACACTATCACTTAACCCTGTCTTGATGAACTGAAAACTTAGCAAAACCACTGCTTGATAGCAAACATGAACAAGTATGTTCCTCCACATAGGTTTTGAAATAAGGGGTTCATCAGAGTGTTTTATTGGTTTCATCTCCAATAGTTCTTCGGTTTTTGGTGGAATTGTCAGCATAGCAAATGCAGCTAGACTGCTCACTATCAGGTTCACCAAAAGTAACTGAAGTGATGGAAATGGGCTGTCGCCTGTTGATATTGTTGTGACCAAGTTTATTACTAGGCTAGAACCTATGAAGATAAGCTGGAACTGGGTGAATTTTCGGATGTTTTGGTAATTACATCTGCCAAATAGCAAGATAGTTTTAATGGAGTTAAAATATTTACCACTATCTAAGATGACAATACCTGAATTCTCTTTCGCCATTTCAGAGTTGATATTCCTTTTGCCCATCAAGATCCCTACATCAGCTGCTTTTAGTGAAGGACTATCGCTCAACGTGGTTCCAGTGACCGCAACAATTTCACCTTCTTTTTTCAAGCATTGTACAAAAAGGAGTTTGTCTGAAGGCAGCGAGCTTCCCATAACAACTATTTGATCCACAATATTGAATCTGTCTGCATTGGAAAGATTCCTGAATTCTTCACCTTCTATCATGGAATTTGCCGCTTCAAGATCAGTCACCGGAAGGATACCAGACTCCATGGCTATAGTTTTCAGCACAGACAGTCTCTGGGAGGAAACTAATTTGATACTGACTCCAGCCTTCAGAAATTCAGCCACTGCGTCGCTTTTTTCATCTGAACAATGAGAGTACTTCAGACCCAACAACCCCACCCATGTCAATCCATCTTCATAAAGGAAGCCACTATAATCCACAACCTCATCATCATTGCCATCTATATCAATTCGTCTACAAGCAAATGCAATGGGTTCCAGACCTTTGGTATCTATACTTTCAATGCGCTGGGTAAATGCAGCTCGTTTTTCGTCATCCATTGGGTGTACAATCCCACCATTATCATAGCACGTGGAGCACATGGCCAATATGGTCTCAGCAGTTCCTTTCCAGTGAAGATGGATAGTTTCCTCTGCATCATTATCCTTCTTCAACAAAAAAGCACTTAGTCTTTTTCCAAAGCAAAAGGATTTCGCTGCTAGAACCTTTCTCCTTCCTCTCTCGACCTCTATCTCATTCATTCTCAACTTCAGTTCAGGCCAATGAAGGAGTGGGTCTTCAATAGAGCTAGCAAGATTCTGATCAAACATGTGTACTTGAGGTAGTGTAGAAACTATTCCATCATGGATGGCTTCAATAACGTCTTTGGATGTGACAAACGTCTGTATGTCATCTCCACGCTTAGCTTCTTGGTCGCCTATGTAGAACACGCTAACCTCCATCTGATTTGATGTTATTAGCCCTTCAATCGTGCAAATTAGAGTTGTAACTGAGCCCATTTTAACATCAAGACATGGTCTGCGAATTAGGACTTGATAGTTTTTCTTCATTTTCTCATTCCAGAAGAAGAAGAAAAGAGTGAAAATCAAGGGCAACCCCTCTTGTATTCCAACTAGCAACAACGAAAGCATAGTTTTAAGACTGCGGCCAATACTTCTTCGCTTTGAGAGCATTTTTTCTACAGACCGCGTCAACTCCTGGATTTCAGATTTTTTATTTATTTGGTTAGAGGAACCAACCTTCCCATTTCTTTTTCTTAGAAACAATTTCATCAAGAGCGCTACTCCAAGGATGAAGATAGTCAGGATCATGCTGATATTTTGAACAGCCGAGCTCAACTTGTCTAATTTAACTTGAAATGGTGATTGCTCTTTCAGGTCACAATCATTTGTTGTTGTGCTCATCATCATCTCCCCAAGTGATGTGTTGTTTCCCACAGATGTAACAAGCATGTGACCAGATCCCTCGATCACCTTAGCACCGTAACACAGAAATGGGTTCTCAACACGGTCGATATATCTAGAGTCATCGTCGTCCAGTTTTAACTTGTTACCATCTATGAACAGTCCATCAGCTGGAACCCAGTCTTCAGTTTTCAGGAACACCACATCACCTACCACGATTTCGGAAACAGCAATCAGTTGCCGCTTTAAACATCTCAGAACTTCGATGTAATTTAGTATGTCTTGTGATTTGCGGAAAGCCTTGTAGTTTCTGTATGCAGGTATTGCTACCAGCAAGAAGATGGCCACAAATATTGCTGTGCCGTCGAACCAACCAAGGTTATTTACCCTTGGATCTTCCTTGATTCCAGACCCAAGAGACAAGGATGCAACACACAAAAGAAGGAAAATATTCCAGTTCACCAAGGTCGGCTTGAGTACAATGTTGAAGAAGCTTCTGGAAGTATTTAGTAGCTCTTCCCCATAGATATTTGAACCGTATCTGTTTTTCCTATTACGAAGATCTTCAGTACTAATACAAATTCCGTGGTCCAAATTTGTATCAAGTTTGGCTGCAACTCCTTCAAGTCCACCGAGATCACGGAGGACGCGGAAGTTCCTATCCTTGACAATACTAGATAGAATTTCCTTGCTGATAAGGGTGCTGGTTATTAATGGTGCCACCACTGATTGATCGTCGTCAACATGAACAACGTTCTGTTCCATGTTATTGTGATGGTGATCAGTATCGATAGCAATGATTTCCGAGTTTTGAGAAGCAAATGCATCAGAAGTAACAACGCTGGAGGCAGCTAGTATCACTGGAGTGTTGTCATCTGCCTGAAGGTGAGTGTCTATCAGCTGTTCACTTTCATCAGTTCTGTTATCCATGTTTAGTTGAGAAGAAGCGGCTTGCGCATCAGCAACAGCATTAGAAACATAAGCACAAGAGAAATCGGCAACGTTAATGGGACCAACTTCTTGTTGTTGTGCTTCTGTAACAGAGCATTGGTCATGACCATGATATTGAGGTGATGATGAACCCGTAGCAACTGAAGTTGGTGGCGTGTGGATTTGCTTCATCTTAGCAAGAACTCCATCGATATAAATTTTCCCGGAAATTCGGTCCCAGGCATATTGAGTCTTAGGTTGGGATGAAGACGAATATGTATGATTGTGAGGAAGAATTTCAAATCGAAGGAGAGACTCGAAATCATCAGTACGATCAGAAGTAGTGGTTATGGTGGCGGCGGTTGGAATGGAAATGGTAGTGGTGGTGACCATGTAACTGCCAGGAAAATATTTGAAATTTTGGTATAGTGAAGGAAGGTGCAACTAAGAAGAGGAAAGATTCTCTACTAGTTTAGAGAGTTGGTTTGCTTTCTTTTGATGATTTTTTTTTCCTCTTCAGACAACCTAGTATATATAAATTTTGGGGTAGCCCACACACCCATCAAAACGGTAAGCATGCGTGACTGTCACCTGTGTTTAAAAGTGGAAAATTTCTGGGAAAATTTACCACTTATTGTTTTATTCGGACTTATGAAGCTTCTGGGAACCCGCATTGTTTATTTTGTTCCAGGTTTACCATAGGTGACATGCGCCCCATCACAACAGCGATGGCTTAAAAGAGTGGTAATAAAGGGGAGGTAGCCAAAAAATTAATCTATACTAGTTTTTTGATGTATTGTGGATGTCCCATATCGATATTGAAGCACCATTTATAGTCCATCCTAAAATTACTTTGAATATGCCAAGTATGCTCTTGGTGCTAATATAAATTAGAAGAGATAAGGCTAAAGGGGAGAGTTTTAGCTTGGGTTTTAGAATATTGTGTGAAGAATGAGAGGTTCTCTTCTTTCAAACCTAATTGTTATCATTAGGGGGAATTTAATCATCAAATTCTAGAGTATTAACTAGATGCCTCTCATAATCTTATAGTTTCCAATTTAATTGGGTAAAAATTGTAAGTTATTTGAGAAGAATCTCCATTATTAGGTTCTTCCTTTATTCAAAGGGTAGAAGAAACTAAATTGGTTGATTATTTATCCTTTTCAAGTTATCAATTTCAATTTATTTTCATTATAAGCTTTCGCTTCTCATTATTTGGTATCAGAGCTTGGGTTTTGATTCTCAAGGGGAAAAGGTGGTCATTGGTGAAGATACTTGTTCTTGAGGTGAACACTACTAATCTCTTTATCAAGTATTTTGGGTTGATTTTTATGTTCTTTGATAGTATTTTCAAATTGGGTTTTTCAATCTTATATTGATTTCACTGTGGTTTACAAAAGAGAAGTTAATTTGGGTAGGATTCATTCAAAGGATGTGTTAATGAATATTGTACATGAAGTGTTTGATGATATGTATCTAAGTATGGGAGAAATTTGTGAAGAATATTATTCGAAACTTGTAAGTCTCCATAACCAAGAAAGGATTCTACCTAATGATTGTGATTATGTAAGTGAACTAGATGTGTCAATTTTGGTTGGTGGATATGAGGATGAACAAATTTCCCACAAGATGTTTGATGAAATGTCTCCACCAAAATTTGATAGTTATTTGAGTCATGGGGAAAGTGAAATAGTGGGTAATCTTCCAATCTATCAAGATGGCATGAATGTGGATCAAATCATTAATTATTTCACTTCTATGGAGCAAGTTCTATCATGTAAGAATCAAGAGAAAGAAGAATACAATCCTTTGTGTTCAATTTTTGATGAGGTAGTTAATGGTAGCGAAGTAAAAGATTTTGGTGTACCAAGGTATGATATTGAATTGAAAAATGCTATGTTAGAAGCATCTCGAGAACAATTTCAAGTATGTGAACCGACTACCAGAAGCAAGCCTTCGCTCAAGCTACAACAAAATGGGGAGGCAATATATATGAATCCAATTTGGCCTTTCATTGAAGATAAGTTTCATGGTTGTAGTCTTCGTGCAAGGTTGAGAGAAATGCTTGGTTTTTCTTTACTATTTGGGGATGCTCTCAACGATGACAACAAAGTGCTATATTTGGTGAGTAATTATAATGGAAGGTGTAGAGGGAGAATTGTCTTAAAACAAGGAAGAAGTTCAAGCACTAATGGAGAATATGCTTTGGAGAATTCGTGGATGAATTTGTTCAAACAAGGGGAAGATGATGTATTTACAAACCAAGAAATACTTTGTATGTCATTACTACTTGGGGATGCTCTCAACTATGACTACAAAGTGCTACATTTGGTGAGTAATTATAATGGAAGGTGTAGAGGTAGAATTTTCTTCAAGCAAGGAAGAAGTTCAAGCACAAATGGAGAATACGCTTTGAAGAACTCGACGACGAATTTGTTTAAAGAAGGGGAGGATGATGTATTGTGGATGTCCCATATCGATATTGAAGCACCATTTATAGTCCATCCTAGAATTACTTTGAATATGCCAAGTATGCCCTTGGTGCTAGTATAAATTAGAAGAGATAAGGCTAAAGGGGAGAGTTTTAGCTTGGGTTTTAGAATATTGTGTGAAGAATGAGAGGTTCTCTTCTTTCAAACCTAATTGTTATCTCTATGGGGAATTAGATCATCTAATTCTAGCGTATCAACTAGATGCCTCTCATAATCTTATAGTTTCCAATTTAATTGGATAGAAATTGTAAGTTATTTGAGAAGAATCTCCATTATTAGGTTCTTCCTTTATTCAAAGGGTAGAAGAAACTAAATTGGTTGATTATTTATCCTTTTCAAGTTATCAATTTCAATTTATTTTCATTATAAGCTTCCGCTTCTTATCATTTTTACACAAGTACCCAATTCTTTTTTTTTATTTATTTTATGAATTACACTGTTAGTAGGTCGCAGTAGATGATGCATTTGGAAATTACTTGAATATTTTGCATGTTCAAATATTATTAAAACATCTCGGTCGGAAGAGGTGTCTGCAGAGCCCTGTTCAATCCCATCTAAAATTCTTCTAAGAACCTAAAAATCTCATCATAAATCTAAGGAAAATTGCGTGCACCACAGGCAAGGTGAACTATTAGGAAATAATATATGAGAGTCTATATTTAGGAGATATGCACATTAAGTTGTGAGAGTTATATTAGGAAAGTGTCTATGTTTAGAGTTTGATCTTAGTTAGGTAAGTACCTTGAGTGGTCGTCAAGTTTGTGAACAATATAAATAGGCTATTAAGCCATGAAAATTAAGACACCAAAATTATTATCAATGTAGTCTATTGCTTTCGCGCGTTTATGCTCTCCTCTCTCTTGCTCGATCCTTAACATGGTATCAGAGCAAGATGAGAGGTAGAGAGAGGAGAGAAAGTTAGAGAGTTTTCGATTTAGGGTTAAAAAAAAAAAAAAAAAAAAAAAGGTGATGTATCTTTGTTCACTACGGGCTAAACCTAGCTAGGGTACAAGTCAAGTCGTGACAAAGGTGTGTTAACAAGAAAGTGGATACTGCCAAGTTGTGTGTGATTACAAAGGTTGGGCTTCCAGACGACCTAAAAGAGAAAGATGGAAGACGTGGAATGGGAAGAGGTCATGGCCGTGAAAACAGCTAACAGAGGCTGTTTCCAATGGTCTATGGCATCTTTGCAGATAGTTGTGAGCCACCGAGTGGCCGAGATTTATAAAAACAAGGAAAGTTACTGCTGCTTCCATATTACGATTGGGTAATAGATTGCGAGTAAGAAAGAAATATTGGGTGCGACTTATTTGGAGTTTGAGCAGATCCGTGAAAAAATTGACGGAGTCTGTTGGTGAAAACGAAGACTGAGTTTGGTCGAGAAAACAATGATCCAATGCGAGTTGAGCTTTGTGTTGGTTTTCTAGTATTTTTCGTGCTACGGAGAAGGAAAGAAAGAATTGAGCATTAAGAAGCAATCGAGAATTTGTTAAGAACCAGGAGATTAGAACTCGAGCTGGGATTCGAATTGTCTTGAGTTGTTGGTGATTCTCGTTGATGTTGCTGAAGAAGAAAAGATGATAGGTGCTTAGATATGCTATGGATTACTTGAGTACGCCATGAGCTTGCTGCTGGTGGTGATCGTGATGGTGAATACAGAGAAAGAGTTCGAGCTGGTGATGAAAACTTGATGAAAGAGCAGCTGTGATTGGAGAAAGGTGGTGGTCATTGGTGATGGAAACAGGGAAGAACGTTGAGGTGCTGCAGTCGAGTTATGATAATTGTGGAAAGAACGACGATGAAGATGCAGAGAGTCTGGAGCTCATGATGGAGGTTGCTGCCATTATCATTTGAGTTCGAAGATGAAGTAGATTTGTGTTGTTTCTTGTCCGAGAAAACAGTAAGAGATGTGGTGTTACGGACTACTTGAGTGTTTGCTGGAGTACTTCTAATGGTAATTGAACTTTGGAATTGAGTTGGTTGCTACCGTTGCTGCTAACAATGGCGAGTTTGGATTAAACAAAGAAGTGGTGAAGAATGGAGCTAGTTACAGCGAGTTAATGGCATTGGTTTTACTGCTGCTGCCATTAATGTAATGCAGAGAAGTTTCATATGGAGAGTGGAGACTAAGGTGTGCTTGTGTGGAACAGGTGAGTTAGGGTTTCATGATTTAAAAAAAAAAAAAAAAAAGGAAAGTGTTATTGGAAGTTAGTGTTACAGTTGCAGAAGAACTGTTACAGATTAACAGTTAAGTGTTACTGATGAAATGTTACAGAAGCGTAACAGAAGAAAGCTGGTGACAGTAGTGTGTAATAACAGTTGGAAGAAGTGAAGTGTGGTTGAAGAGTTTGTGGCAGAAACTTAGAGATCCTACAAAGTGTGGCAGACTTTGTAAAGACGACAAGATTGTGAGAGAATCTTGAAGAACAAAGAAGTGTGAAGGTTTCGCAAAAATAGCGTGACTGGAACAAGAGAAGAAGAAACAACATTCATGTTGTGAAGAAAGAAAAAAAAAAAAAAAAGAGAGAAGAAAACAATCACCAAGAGGTGATGAGAAAAAGAACAACAATAATAGGTTGAAACCCTATGAGTTGTCGAGAGAGTACAAAAAGTATTCTATCGAAGAAACCAAGAGTACAAGAAGTATTCTACGAAGGGAACCGAAATGTTCTAAAACTACGAAGATGGGACCGCAATGTCCTTAAACTACGAAGAGAGGACCGAAACGTCCTTAAACTACGAAGATGGAACCGAAATGTTCTAAAACTACGAAGATGGGACCGCAATGTCCTTAAACTTGCATTGGGACCGAAATGTCCTTAAACTACGAAGATGGAACCGAAATGTCCTTAAACTACGAAGATGGGACCGTAATGTTCTTAAACTACGAAGGGGACCGAAACGTCCTTAAACTACGAAGAGGACCAAAATGTCCTTAAACTACGAAGATGGGACCGTAATGTCCTTAAACTACGAAGGGGACCGAAATGTCCTTAAACTACGAAGAGGACCGAAACGTCCTTAAACTATGATCCGAAGATTTTTTTTTTTTCGCAAAAGCGTTGGAAAAAAAACAAAAAAAAAAAACCGAAGTTAAATTTCTTTGGTCCAAGATGGGCACTCGTGATCTACATGCTCCATCTTGAGGGAGGGTATTAGGAAATAATATATGAGAGTCTATATTTAGGAGATATGCACATTAAGTTGTGAGAGTTATATTAGGAAAGTGTCTATGTTTAGAGTTTGATCTTAGTTAGGTAAGTACCTTGAGTGGTCGTCAAGTTTGTGAACAATATAAATAGGCTATTAAGCCATGAAAATTAAGACATCAAAATTATTATCAATGTAGTCTATTGCTTCCGCGCGTTTATGCTCTCCTCTCTCTTGCTCGATCCTTAACATGAACATTTCGGAATAGTAATTATTTTGTGATGCTTCTTTAGATCATGTTAAAGATTGTAAGGATAAAACTTAGCAAACCAATGACATATGCATATGAACGCGCTTTTCCTTCCGATTAAAACTGTACAATTATGTGCTCCATCAACTTAGCCTCTTAATCAATCAATACGCGCTATTGAGGATAAATGCATACTACTTTTTTCTTTAATGAAAAAGTTAAACTGAAGTCCAACCACTACTGTTCATGGAAGAACCAAAGTTTTCTCTGAAGTTTCTACTAGTAGTATTGACAGTGATTTATAATCTTATTTTATCAGACAAAATGACAAATTGATATTACATCTCTTTGGATGAGAAAGGATATTTTCTTTTCAGCTTATGCTAACCGCCGATATATATAACTTGTTGCCGTTTGTTAATTGATTTTCTTCTGTACGAATCGATGCCTACTTTGGCATATATTACTAATTTTTGAAGTTACCGAGTGGTTTCCTACATCTGTTGAAGGCCATTGCACTCTTCTAAAAAAAGTTTGACTGCTGCGGGAATCTCGACTTTCAATTACGTGGATCATTGTCGACTTGGCATGGTATGCATTGTTAATTATATTTCCAAATACCCACTATTGTTTCGTCAGAAAATTATTGACTCTTAAAAATGATGTTGACTTCATTAGTCGTACGCCTGGCCCAGCTAATTAGACGGTTAATCATAGTCAAATTGTAATCAAATCATAACTGCCGAGTTTGGTTTTACTCTTTGATCAATATAAAACTCACCTGACGTTGGCTTGTCGGGTTTAGCATTCAAAACAATGTTAATTTATATGCTTCTGTTGATTAACTTGGCTTGACCGCTTGAATACTGAGTACGCATAAAGTGACATTCAGTAGTTAGATTTAGTAGTCCATGACTCCATGCCAATCACTTGTAATCGAACACTCCAACTGTTGGACCAGCCCTCTCGGTCACTTTGGCTTTATGATATGCAAAACTCCCTGGAGACGGAGTGAAAATCGCAAAATCCGAACGGATGTATGTGCTTATGTTGCATTTTGGGTGTATCAATTTAACATTCTGACGTGTTTAGAGGAAATTTTCTGAAATGTCTGATCAGGTTTTCATTACACATGGTCTATATTCCCAAAAACTAGCTGGTCTTTGTCAACAAGAATAAATAAATAAGGATTATTTTGTTTTTGTTACGATTTGTCCAGTTTTTGAGTTTGATCTAACATTTGTCCAGGTTGGTGTTTGGTACTTGGAAAAAACGTCGACCCGCGTTGATCCGTTAACTGGTGACGTGTTTAACTCTTTTGGAATTAAATTGAGCAAATACTATTTTTACTTTAACATTTGTAACATTGACTTGTTATGTCCTCCACTGTCTTCCCTACCCGGTCTTCTTCTCAAACCCCTTCTTTTCTAGCAACAGAAACATATCCATCATCTTCAATAATCAAATTGATGCTCGTTACAGCCACCAAATGGACCAATTTCTACATTGTTTCCTTCCCAATTTTGTTTTGTCTTCATGAACATATATGAATTATCGATTTTTCCATTTCCTTCTCATTGTCTCTTCGAGTTTAGACACAAACCAAATCCCCTTTCTCTTCTCTAATTTCAACTCGATTGAACCACAATGAAACCATAAGCTCTTGATCTCTACAACCTTCCTGAATTCAAATCTATCATATCACTCGAACCCCCATTAATCTTCTTTGTACTTCTGAACTGACATCCATGGCCTTACGTCCCTCCATTTTGTTACAACAGCTTCAGGAATAGAGCAGAAGGACGACGAATAAATGATTGTTTCTTCCATGGTTAGATCTTTGAATGAATTTGGAGACATGGGTATGGATGAGAACTGCTGCTGGTGATGATGGCAGAGTGATGATGTTGAATAAAGAGCAAAAAGGGATTTTTGTGTGGTTTGATTGAGGTGGTGGTCATAAAGTTAATTTGGCTGAGAAATACAGGTGATGGTATTCTGGGTTCAAGCAAGTTAGGAGATTTGTATGGATCTACTGTGGATGAATTCAACGGGAAAAAGAATGAGTTGGTTGAATTGCAGTTATGGACTTGATTGAGTATGATGTAGGAAATGAGTTTCGGGGGAAGAAAATCAATTAACAGTTGGGTAATTTGGGACGGGGTTTCAATTTGGGGAAGAACAATTAGGGTTCTTCTTCAACTAAACGTATTTCAGTCACGGTGTTAACTAAATAGATTTTATTTTTATTTTTCAAATATTAATTAAACAGAAGTCAAGACTTAACGGGTCAACGTGGGTCAACGTTTTTTCCAAGTACCAAACACTAACCTGGACAAATGTTAGATCAAACTCAAAAGTTGGACAAAACTTGATCCGATTAATCAGGCGGCATAGAATATCCTTCGGGACACGACTTTGGTCCCCTTTTACGCGTGAAGACGACATTAAAACTAGTAGAGAAATATAAAACTACTCATTCCGTTCTTTTTTAATATGCCAGTTTCTATAAATAAAAGTTTCAAAAAAAATAGACTAGTTTCCTAATTGGGAAAGTCAAATGTTATTTTAATTTTTTGGGACCACTTTTCTCTTAACTTCTTTTGATGACAAGTGTCATGTGGACCACTTCACTTTACTTCTTTTGCTAACAAGTGTCATGAGACCATTTCACTTCATTTCTTTTATTGACAAGTGTCATGAGGACCACTTTCAATGATTAGTTTTCTTAATTTTCTTAAATTTCGCTAAAAATAAAACTGGCCTATTAAAAAAGAACGGAGGGAGTATTAGTTTAAGGATGAATGGGATATTCTAGGAGGGGTGCGTCAATATTATGGTGATTCATGCATGGCCACCAGTGAATCCAAAACAAAAAGGGTGTGCGAAGACTAAATGAGATTTTAAGTATTTGTCTTCACAAAATAAAATGGAAAACAAACATTAAAATATTAAACAACTAGTGGTAGATTATGAGTCCACGGGGTCGGCTTTTCTTTCATTCCAAAAGACCAGGTTTTAATTAGCGATCCATCTTGGTATCAATTGTTGAAACTACGATGACAAAAATGATGTTAAAATCGAACTTCTGATAACCGGAATAAAACTCAAATGTAAACGGAACACCGAGGACAGAGTCACTTGATCATCAAGCTGTCTTTAACACGATAATTTAATGATATGTCTCAAAAATGAGTGATGTTAGTATTCTGTGATGAAGTGTATCCAGGATAAAATTGTCCGTTACAAGTATTATAAGCAGTACAGTACTTGTCCACTCAACGAGCTCAACAACAAATCACAGAATGTAAAAACCACACAAAGGGAGAAAGACGAAGAAAATAGGGATCATAGACTCTTGTGAACATATTTTGAAATGAGGAGTTCGAATTATTTTTACAACAGTTCTTAACGAACCACCAAAAAGCAATATAAGAAACCGCTCCTTACAATTTTCGGTCTCCAGTGGGCCCCACCCCTGGGGAGTTTAGAAGGGGGGCACATTAGTGTGTCTAGCGGGTTTTTTTCATGGTTTTTTAGGCGGTCTGTTGAGACTTTTTGTTCTTTTTATACGCAAAAGGAGAAGATGAAATCAATGCACAATTAATAATTAATGTGTGAAATTAAGGTGCATATATCGATATAAAATAGTCAAAAAAATGGTAAGAAATAATGTCGCCATTTATGTACATGAAAATGTTATAAAATATTTTTGGTAAGAAAACAAACACACACCAAGGACGCACACCCCCACATTTAGGATACAATTTAATTTGATTTGACAAAGATTATTACATTAACTAGTTGGAAGCCTAACAAGCTAAGCTCCAACAACGTACTACTACATTAATTGAACAGGTTGCCGTGCTAGCCTACTAGCGAGCCTCATGAGTAACCTAGCCAAGAGAGCCGAAGCGGATGGGGGGCTGAGATTGTGTCACAAGGAGGGCAAGCTAACTCTACCTTCCATGTTAATTCCTACAATATTACGTCATTGGGGACTCAAACTTGGGACCTCCTGAAACGCATGAAACTTTGGGAAACGGGGATGACCAGCTGAGCTAGCCCCCGTTTTTTAAATTCGTTTAGGAAATAATCCAAAAGTACTTTGCCCAAAAAGATAAGTCTTGGTTGACCCACACCCACACCGCACAAGAACCCGAGACTGCCTCGCCCGACAAGATGGATGGCGGCTTGCGTGCATCGGTGCGAAGCACCACGCGTCAGTGAACTGTGTGGTTGCACTAATTAGCCCATTTCCTAATTTAGCTGAGCTCCCTCACATAAAAGTGTGTATCGCCTAAAGAGCCACCCTTAGATCCAAAAAAAAAATATTCTTATGGAGAGGTATCATCTTTAGTTTCCTTATGTAGGACTAAAGGTTTCATTCACAAATAGTGAAAATGAGTAAGGGTTCGTTTGGAACCAGCGGAGTTTAATTTCCACTGGAAATCCAACTATCTAGAAATTCAACTCCATGGATTCAAAATATGTTGTTCGACTTCAAAATTTAATTTTCAGCTCTGCGTCAAACCCATGTTTTCTTCTCCATAACATCATCTTCATCAGCTAACAACTGCAGCACCAGATCTTAACACAACAACCCATCTTGGCAAATCAATTCATAATCAATATAAACAACAGAATCCTAGACTACAAATCCATCTTCTATTCAATTCCTGGAAACCCAAATTTCTTCAATTCATAATTAATATATACAGCAGAACCCTAGACTACAAATCCATCTTCTATTCAATTCCTGGAAACCCCAATTTCTTCAATTCATCTTCAATATCACCATATTCAACCATCAAATCCGTCTCCCCTGCTTTCCTATGAACCCAATCAACTTATTTGGTTCTGAAAAATATCTAGGGTTTCGTATATCCATGAAAATATAATTAATACAAGCATGTGAGAGGAAGAACAACAGAAAGTTAACCATAATCAATCATGGAATCATGGAGAAATATTGAAATTTAACCAGATTTAGAGTTTGTCTTACAGAGGAAATTTTGAGCGAGGAAAAAAAATTGGAACGAAAGAAAAAAGATGGAAAATTTGGTTTATAAATGGGAGGAAAAGAAGGAAGGAATTGGAAATTCCGTGGTTTAGGTGTCGGCTTCTTTTCCACATATGGAAAGAAAATAAGTTGACAGGAAAATCAAATCCACCCTAAAAAGATGATGCCAAACAGATGTAATTTCAACTACCTGCCCCAATTTCCCTCCCCCCTCAACTCCGTCGGTGCCAAATACACTCTAAGTGATCTTAGAGACTCTAAGGGCAATTACTATGGCAATCAACAAATATGTCTTTTTTTTTTGAATCATCAAGTGGTCTGATGGTTCTCATGCTCCCTCCCACTGTGGAGGTAGGGGTTCGAACCCTGTAATTGCTAGAATCCACTCCAATTTAAGGAGTTTGGATGTAATCTAGGGACCACTAGTCTAGGTTATCAAAAAAAAAAAACAAATATGTTTTTTTGTTGAACCACGTGGTTGAACAAACTGCGTTTTCCACTATGGAAAACTAGAGCAAAATGAACAGATTTGGTTTTCCAGGGCCCCACTAATATTTCTTTTTAATATAAAATATTTTGTATGATAAAGGTAAAATATAATATTTAGGTGAGATAAAATAGGATGAAATGAGATAAAATAGGATAAAGTGAGATAAAATAGGATAAAAAAAGTAGTAAAGTAATCAGGAGTTCTATTTGGCGTGAGTGGAAGAGTCGCGGGCGTGTGAGGAAGAGTTGCGGGCGTGTTATGATGGCTCGCGCGTTTTTGGTACAACCGCCCGATGTTCCATCACAAACTTCAAGTTTGTTCATTCCATAGGTTCTAAGGTCCTAAGTTCCATTTCCACCAAGATTAAAACAAAACTTGATAAAAACTCATTTTCTCCAACAATCCTTCACATGAGTGAAATATCAATAAAAAAAAAATCAAAAAATGTAAAACAAGAAATACCATTATAGGCAAGAGGTGTCCATGAAGTCTTGAACCTTTGATTAGTGAGAAATTGCCGAAACTACTTGATGGACAGTGAACGCGATATCTTGAGTAATTCGCGATAATAGCCACGTGTGATATCTCTCTGGGTACTGTCAAGTTTGTGCCGTTGTGTCCATTTTGACCATGGATATATCTCATTTGTCATAATGCTCTAGATAATGAGCTACATTCTCATAGGAAGCGGCCCACTTCCACATTCAGATAGGTGAGTTCCATCAAGAGTGTTCATTGCTACACCCCGCTTCAATATTAAATTGAAACTATAGAACTCATTAAAACTTATTTAAAAATCACCCTCCACATGCATTCACACTATCACGTCTACACCATAAAGAAGGGACATAAAATAAAATTCTCTACAATGTTTACCGTCACGCACCACAATTTAGTTGTCTCCTCCGAAATCTTGATCTTGGGATCTCCAGTCAGCAAGGTTGAGTATCCTTCATGGCAAGTTTATTTAATGAGCCTAATCCCCATCTCCCTCGATGTATTACTCACTGTCTCCTTGGACAAACCTTTCGTCAAAGGGTCCGCGATATTCTCCTTGGACTTTATCCAATCAATGGTTATGACGTCGGTTGAGATTAGTTGTTTCAAGGTATTATGTCTTCCACGAATGTGTATAGACTTTCCATTATAATTGATGTTTTTAGCATTAACTATTATAACTTGACTATCGTTGATGTGTGAATATGAGATTGGTCCTATACGTCCTAGTCACAACAATGACAACACCTTCCTAGAATAGTATGAGAGAGAGCTTGTTTTCTATTGTATTATGTCCTTCCTTATATAGGCTTTTCCCAAAACCCTTCTTCTCATAACATCATGCCACATGTCATAGAAGCTTCCTTATTTACAACTGTTTCCATTCCTCCTAATGTGACCTTCTACTTCCCTACCAATCCCTTCACTATCCTTTCCATTCTGTGGATATATTCTATTGGACTTGCGATTGAGTCCCCTAAATTTCATGGTGGGCTTATCCTCCTTTTATAGGCTGCCTACCCCTGCTAAGGGGTAACCATTTTCATGTATCAACATTAGTCCCTGACAATTGGGTTAATTGTCAAATAAACCGATAATCAGTCAATTTCCTTTTGTGCGCCCCTAAGAGACAAGAAAGGAGGTTCCCTTTATCATCCCCACGTCCGCTGCGACGGTTGTCCTTTCCACGACGTGTCAGAGACCCTTTTTCAGTTTCTCTCAGTTATTTCATCTTTTTGTAACCTCCACGTCCTTGTCCCGAGATCGCCTATATGTATATACATTCATCCAGTCCTTTCTTTGCTTTCCATTTACTCTATCGCTTTCCTTTCTTATTTTTAATCTACCAAACACGCTCCATGTCAAGTGGTTCCCCTGGTAGTAGCTCGTCTGAGGAAGAGGAATCCGAGGAAGAGATAGGTACAGAGACATAGGAAGTCGGGCCTGAAAGTCAAGAAGTGCTGCAATTACCTCTACCCGCCGATCGCTTGTCTTATATGATCGAGGAAATCCTCCAGAACGCTGGCTTGAAACGCGCATTGAAGTTGCAGGTTCTTCGCAATGGTCGGCGCGTTCCTCCCACAAATGATGTTCTCATTCCCCGTCTTCTTAACCCATCCGTACTGCCTTACCCCCCTGCACCTGGGTGGCTTATGTATCCCGAGACGGAAGAACCAACCACCTTTTCATTCAAGAAAGTTTCGCGTATGACTATTCACCGTGGCGATTATAGTCTTCCTACCATCGAGATCCTCTCTTCTGTTGTAACGCCCACTATAGGGCCGCACTGGGTATCTTATATCTTCTCCAATCCCGGCTACTTGGCCACCCTTCGTTCGGCGGGCATTTGTCACGCTTACAAGGTTTCATGTTCACGACACTCATTCTTATGATGAGGTAACTATCTTTGAGGCTTTGGATGATGAGGATTAGGAGTTATGGGCTTATCTGCTAGATTGCAAAGATGAGTCGCGCAACGAGAAGGTGAGTAAGTATCAGTTGTCGACGTGGCCGAAAAAGAGGAGCAAGCCTAAAGCCACTGGTCAGCAAGAGAAATCAACTCCCTCGGACAAAGGTAAATCCAAGGTAATTGAGAGTAAGAAACCCCCTTTCCAGCTCTATCCGCGCCCATGAAGCGCTTCATGGTCAGGATGCCTCATCCGCACGGACTGTAATTGCTAGAATCCACTTCAATTTAAGGAGTTTGGATGTAATCTAGGGACCACTAGTTTAGGTTATCAAAAAAAAATGTTCTTTTGTTGAGCCACGTAGTTGAACAAACTGCGTTTTCCACTACGGAAAACTAGAGCAAAATGAACATATTTGGTTTTCCAGGGCCCCACTAATATTTCTTTTTAATATAAAATTTTTTGTATGATAAAGGTAAAATATAAAATTTAATATTTAGGTGAGATAAAATAGGATGAAGTGAGATAAAATAGGATAAAAAAGTAGTAAAATAATCAGGAGTTCCACTTGGTGTGAGAGGAAGAGTCGCGGGCGTGTGAGGAAGAGCTGCGGGCATGTTATGATGGTCCGCGCGTTTTTGGTACAACCGCCTGATGTTCCATAACAAACTTCAAGTTTGTTCATTCCATAGGTTCTAAGTTCAAGATTAAAACAAAACTTGATAAAAACTCATTTTCTCCAACAATCCTTCACATGAGTGAAATATCAATAAAAAAAGTCAGAAAACGTAAAACAAGAAATACCATTATAGGCAAGAGGTGTCCATGAGGTCTTGAACCTTTACTTAGTGAGAAATTGCTGAAACTACTTGATGGACAGTGAACGCGATATCTTGAGTAATTCGCGATAATACCCACGTGTGATATCTCTCTAGGTAATGTCAAGTTTGTGCCGTTGTGTTTTGACCATGGATATATCTCATTTATCAGAATGCTCTAGAGAATGAGCTACATTCTCATAGGAAGCGACCCACTTCCTCATTCAGAAAAGTGAGTTCCATCAAGAGTGTTCACTGCTACACCCCGCTTCAATATTAAATTGAAATTATATAACTCATTAAAACTTATTTAAAAATCACCCTCCACATGCAGTCACACTATCACGTCTACACCATAAAGAAGGGACATAAAATAAAATTCTCTACAATGTTTACCGTCACCCACCACAAATTAGTTGTCTCATTCGAAATCTTGATCTTGGGATCTCCAGTCAGCAAGGTTGAGTATCCTTCATGGCAAGTTTATTTAATGAGCCTAAGCCCCATCTCTCTCGATGTATTATTAACTATCTCCTTGGACAAACCTTTCGTCAAAGGGTCCGCGATATTCTCCTTGGACTTTATCCAATCAATGAAAATGACGTCGCTTGAGATTAGTTGTTTCAAGGTATTATGTCTTCCACGAATGTGTATAGACTTTCCATTATAATTGTTGTTTTTAGCACTAACTATATATTATAGCTTGACTATTGTTGATGTGTGAATATGAGATTGGTCTTATACGTCCTAGTCACAACAATGACAACACCTTCCTAGAATAGTATGAGAGAAAGCTTGTTTTCTATTGTATTATGTCCTTCCTTATATAGGATTTTCCCAAAATCCTTCTTCTCATGACATCATGCCACATGTCATACAAGCTTCCTTATTTACAACTGTTTCCATTCCTCCTAATGTGACCTTCTACTTCCCTACTAATCCCTTCACTATCCTTTGCATTTTGTGGATATATTCTATCGGACTTGGGATTGAGTCTCCTAAATTTCATGGTGGGCTTATCCTCCTTTTAGGGGCTGCCTACCCCTGCTAAGGGGTAACCATTTTCATGTATCAACATTAATCCCCTGAAAATTGGGTTAATTATCAAATAACCCGGTAGTCAGTCAGTTTCCTTTTGTGCGCCCCTAAGAGACAAGAAAGGAGGTTCCCTTTATCATCCCCACATCCGCTGCGACGGTTGGCCTTTCCACGACGTGTCAGAGACCCTTTTTCAGTTTCTCTCAGTTATTTCATCTTTTTGTAACCTCCACGTCCTTGTCCCGAGATCGCCTATATGTATATACATTCATCCAGTCCTTTCTTTGCTTTCCATTTACTCTATCGCTTTCCTTTCTTATTTTTAATCTACCAAACACGCTCCATGTCAAGTGGTTCCCCTGGTAGTAGCTCGTCTGAGGAATAGGAATCCGAGGAAGAGATAGGTACAGAGACATAGGAAGTCGGGCCTGAAAGTCAAGAAGTGCTACAATTACCTCTACCCGCCGATCGCTTGTCTTATATGATTGAGGAAATCCTCCAGAACGCTGGCTTGAAACGCGCATTGAAGTTGCAGGTTCTTCGCAATGGTCGACGCGTTCCTCCCACAAATGATGTTCTCATTCCCCGTCTTCTTAACCCATCTGTACTACCTTACCCCCATGCACCTGGGTGGCTTATGTATCCCGAGCCGTAAGAACCAACCACCTTTTCATTCAAGAAAGTTTCGCGTATGACTATTCACCGTGGCGATTATTGTCTTCCTACCATCGAGATCCTCTCTTCTGTTGTAACGCCCACTATAGGGCCGCACTGGGTATCTTATATCTTCTCCAATCACGGCTACTTGGCCACCCTTCGTTCGGCGGGCATTGAGGAGGCCCTAGACTTATCTCGTCATCGGGAGGTAGTTAGATGTAAGCGTGAAGTGATGCGACTTTGCTGTCATTGGGCGCCTCCTGTCCATACTTTGTTCTTTGCGTGGGGAGAGGCTACTATTGTTCTGTAGGACGTAGTCGCGCTTACAAGGTTTCATGTTCACGACACTCATTCTTATGATGAGGTAACTATCTTTGAGGCTTTGGATGATGAGGATTAGGAGTTATGGGCTTATCTGCTAGATTGCAAAGATGACTCGCGCAACGAGAAGGTGAGTAAGGATTAGTTGTCGACGTGGCCGAAAAAGAGGAGCAAGCCTAAAGCCACTGGTCAGCAAGAGAAATCAACTCCCTCGGACAAAGGTAAATCCAAGGTAATTGAGAGTAAGAAACCTCCTTCACCACGTCCAATAGGTAAGCGCTTGCTTTCCAGCTCTATCCGCGCCCATGAAGCGCTTCATGGTCAGGCTTTCTCGTCCGCATGGACTATCGTTCCTTATGATTTTGTCATTAAACATAACATACACGCCTCTTTCCCTATTTGGATTGAGTACTGGGATCCAAGGTTGGTCGACAAGAAGGTCGTGCCTCCCCTTAGGGGTTTTTGAATACAATCCCAGGGACACTATTAAGAGCGATCTTATACCCATGGTTATATTATGTCGCTCGGTGTTTCACTTTCTTTGGCTCCAATGTTTTTGAGGAGCATATGTCGTCAGCTGGATTTAATTTGCCATGATATCCGTAGAGTTGACGCGGTTCATGAGGTCGAGACTTTTGTTCTCAGTTCTTTCATGCATGCATGGTCCTGGGAACATCTTCCTAAGTATGATCTCGAGCCTAATTTGTTAGCGGTTCATCGTGAAGAGGAGGTCACACAAGATGATGGTACTCTTGGTACAACCATTTCCACTTATAGCTATCCGAGAATGAATTTTTGCGCGACAGAGGAAAGGCTACCAAGGGTGATATGGCGTATTTCATGGATATATCTAAAGACTTAGAGCCTTTCCGTTACCATGATGGTCGGTCAGGTCCTGCGCATTATGATTTTACGTCTCCGCTGAAAGGCTCGAATTTGGAGCCATCATAAGTTTTGTCAGCGTCAGACTTTGATTCAGTGATGGCGGTATTGCCCGATTATCTACCTGGATTTCATGCTGGTAAGTTCATGGCGATGTCTTATATTCCAGATTGCGCCGCTCTCCAAGTGGGGTTTGACCAAGGGGTCGCTTCTCCTTTTTTGCATTTTACTGATTGTGACACTTCGGAAATTCGTCCTAGCTTTGATCGTTTTATCTTCAAAGGCCAGACTCGCATAGGTGATCGTGGAATTAGTTTTTTTTTCCAGCAACCTATGTTTGAGGGTATCTTAGCTGTGACTGACGCAACTCATAAATATCAGAATCACATTCGTCGTCTTGCACTGAATTTTGTCGTGCGTGAAGCGTCTCCTCCTCCTGGTCTGGTTAATTGGGATCTCAAATTACTGCACGCGTCTGGTCGTGTTGAACTAAATGATGCAGTGACTGAGGAACATGGTCTCAAGCCAGGTACTAAGGGTTGTCCTTTGGAACCGTTAGTGACTTCTTGCGACCCGCCTGAAGGGCACAATCCTATAAAAAAATAAAAAATGGGCGAAGCCTCCTTCCTATAACAAGAAACATGTTGCGTTGCATATTCCAAGACCCTTTGTCAGTTCTCCGACAACGCATGTATGTTTTCCATTTACCGTTACTTATGTGTTCACCCCCCCCCCCCCTTTTTTCTTTTTCTTTTTCATTAAGAGAGATGACAGGTATTGCGTTCTCAAGGGGGCGCTCTATCCGTTCTTGTGGGGTGGAAACCGCCTTCATATTTGGTGGAGGAGTATCTTAACATGCCTGAGCACGAGTAGTCTCAGAAGAGTCTTGTAAAAAAATCTATACGGGACACGGACATATTGTCTGTCACTCGTGCATGTTCTTCTGTTAATGCCTCATCTATGTTTCATGTGCAGATCCAGCAGGGCGCTGGTGTAATCCTTCGCAGACTCAACGGGATGCTGGTGGTAGTCCGACTCTTTCGTTCATGGATCGTGTGCAAGTCCTTGGTGTCAAACTATCAAATGGTGTTGGATGGGTGTCTCGGCGTTTGCATGTATCATCGATTAATCATTTATGGGAAGAGACCGTTCGTGTTAGGGTTCAGGCTTTGGAGTCCCTCAGTGATGTGTTGGATTCCCTAAGTCTTACCCGGTCAACTCGTTCGGTTTTTGGTGGACCCTCTACTCAGGTGGCACCTCAACCAGGTTTCCCTGAAGGTAACCGTTCATTCTCTATCTTACACGTGTTCCTTTATTTAATTCGTGGCGTCCTTTTCTTTTACTCTATTTATATGTCCGAGTCTTTCACAATGTTACATTTTCTTCGTGTTGTAGGTTCTTCAAGTGACTCCGCGTCCTCTTCTGGCTCTTCGGATTCTCGTTCAAAGCCTCGTGATCTTTCTCTGATCCTCTTAATTCCAAGGTTGGTACCTTTTTCTTATTGTCAATGTGTTATTTTGTTTATTGTGTTATTTCTCTTCTCTTTTTTCTTACATGTCGCGCCCTTTTTCGTTTTTTTTTTTTTTTTTTTTTTTTTTTAAGAATATCGGAAGTAAGTGTAAAGATTCTCTTAAGCAAAATGGCTCTAGTAGTGTGGGCGGTGAGAAACGCGTTTAACTTGATGGTGATGGGTCTACGCCGGCTGGTCGGTTGGAGAATCCCTCTGATATTTCTGATCCGTTATCGGTCCATGAGGACGTTAAATTTCGCTTTTCAACAGTGGTGGATGCTGTCGAGGCTGGTATTGATCCGACAACTTACAGGCGGGTATATGGCTTCTGGGTGCCTTCTGCCTTGGCCGTCACTTATAGAGATATTGTGGAAAGGTGTGGCGTCCATATGGTGAAGGAGGGCATCCTTGACATAAGGACTTTTTGCTATATGAGCAAAAATCTTCTCGGGGTATCTAATCAGCTTTCGCGGGTGAAGGATGGTTCCATTGGCGCGGGTGTGTTGCAGGGTTGGGAGGCTACTACTCGGTCAGCGCTTGGTCTTGACTTTCCCGTGCAGTGGTTAGATGAGCTGTTGATTAAAGTGAAAGATCGGAATGATCCGTGTATGCATCTTCCAGGACAGATCGCCCCGTTGGAGAAAGAATTGGCTAATCTTTCCAAGGTGACTTCCGAGAAGAAGATGCCGCTGAACCAGCTTGTTGCTAGCGTGGCAACGTGAAAAGACGAGGGTACCTAAATACACCACAATCTTTTAATTATCCACCTATAAGTCCTCTACCGAATGTGATTGTTTATGGACTTAGGCGAGACAATACAACAATTCGGTTCACACTTCGTGTGATCGTCTATGGATACGAGATCGAGACAATACGACTACAAGATCGCTTGTATGATTGACTATGGATATAAGATCGAGACGATACGAAAACAAATTGTGTACTTGATAATAGGTTTGGGAAAAATCGAAACTCTATAGAATCAGTATCAAGTATTACGGAGTTAACATACTTGTGTATTTTACTTAATTACACAACAAGATTTTGTTAATGAGGAAACCGCAAATGCAGAAAAACCCCGGGGTCTAGTTCAGTTTTGAATACTCTCAGAATTAAGCCGCTATACAAAATCTAATAACAACTTCGTATAGTTGAGAACAAGTATACTACCCCTAGCTACTTAGCTTCCTCAGTATCCCTGTTCCTTCGACTTCTAGAGTCACGCACATGAATAGAAAGTCCTTTGGATCGTATTCCAAACAGCAAAGGAAGAATCTGTTTGGTAACCACTCTAATCAATCTTGCTAAAGATATTTGATAAGTCGTTGAAAAGGATCTTATCTTTAATCTGATAAACTCCTTTTCTGGTTAGATCAATCTAAATATTGATTACCGAAATAGTCAAGCTATAGATTCACGCTTAATCGATATAGATCTGAAAGAGAAACGATAAAGAGTTGCCGATCTCACACAACTAATCAATCAAGTGTATCAAAGATAAACTGATTCTAGTTGGATTCCATACGATCAAGTTTTGTGCACTAATCCACAAGATACGAAAACTAATAGGAATTCATTTTCGTTTTCAAATATTTTATTGCCTTAAAATACCTGCACAACAACACTTGAATCCTCTTGTGATCAATCACACACAGAACTAAGTCTGTTAACAATGGATTATAAAAAGATGTCTTTAGATCCGAAGATGGTTTTAAAGATCTCGCCGATACTTTGATCTAGTCTGAGTGAATCTTATATCAGAAGAGAAGATTCTCAAGAATAAACAAACTATGTGCAATCAAAGTTTCAACAACCGTTAGTCAATCAAATCAATAATCGAAAACTAACAACACTACAATTATCTAGTTTCCCACCAACGGTACTCGTAGAG
Organism: Papaver somniferum; assembly: GCF_003573695.1. Lineage (NCBI taxonomy): Eukaryota > Viridiplantae > Streptophyta > Magnoliopsida > Ranunculales > Papaveraceae > Papaver > Papaver somniferum. Next base: position 139,934,818 of record NC_039358.1, read on the forward strand.
CTTCTTGATCCCACAGAAATTTTTAAACGAGCGATCGTAAGAGATTTCACATAATTAGGATACTTTTCTCTCCGAATAGACGGATCCACCAGAAACAACAAGAAATGAAGTTTTCCTGGCTCTTAGGATAGTTTGCAAGAAATGCAAACTCAAGTATTTATAGACCAAGGTTGTTTGGACAACAAGGAAATTCCAAAACCGAAACTATTCTCAAGATATGTATTAAAGTACCTAAATTCGGTTTTCCTATTCTCTACAAATGTTAACCAATATTTCCGAAAACTCTCATGGAAAAACTTCTATTATTAGTCTAGCACATTAACTAATAATATTTTCCAAAGGATATGTTTTAAATGCTGGTAATTAAAACATATATGATGAAAATCATAATTAAATGTTTTTCACTTTTTCGGACCAGGGATTATCCTGCGTATTGATAGGCGCATTTATGTGTCTATTTTGTTCTCAATTATGTGTATTATTAGTACGCGATTTTGGACTTATTTGATTATTTTACGTTTTTGTAGGTGTTTTTGGATAAATCAGCTTCTGCGGAAAAATTGGCTCGAAAAGTGGTATTTGCGCTCGCTGGAGAAAAGTGCTAAATAGACCCAAGATTTGGATAAGGGGAACCTCGTTTGCTAAGGGGTACCCAACCGCTATTTACACCCCATCAGAGGATAGGGGCACCCATATCCTTCCTCTTTCAAAGATTGCGTTTTGGCGGGAAAACTTGGTATTCATCTGCAAATTTTCAGAGGAGAAAATGGTCGAGTTTAGTGGATAGTTTGTCGTGGATTCTGGCTGGGATTGATCTGACGAGATAAAGCATGGATGATAGTGAGTTTATAATCGAAAAAATAGGTCCACAGAGTGATTCACGATAAAACAGGGGAGGTGAAGAATGGAGTTTCCTGCGAAACTCATGGAGAGAGACTCAATCACTGATCTATTTCGGATAACTTTGTTAGACCTAAACATACTAGATATGGGCGTTGGACTGGATTAGATTGGGCCTGATTATCGATTTGAAGAAAACAGGGGAGGAAAACTATGACCGAGTTCTGGATTGGTATTATTTGTGATGTTATCGGATTTCTTCACGGACCTGGGTTGATTAAGGCTTGTTATATCAAGACAGGGTTGGTAAGTGATTAGGTTTCTACTAAAAAGGAAATTTACCCATATTCTCGTTGATACAACGTGAAAATAATTTCTCGGGAAATTGGTTCAAAACAGGAAATCACGTGGGCTGAAGAGAAGATATATTCTCAGTAAGATTTGGGTCTATCATAGGGAAGTTTGAGTATGCAAGGAACCTCAGCAGACATATAAGAAATAAAGAAAAATAAGAAGAGAATATCGTACCCTGTGAGGAAGGAAACAAAAGATTTCGTGAAGATTTGTTAACTCTGTTGTGTATAAATAGAGGGATACGAGTTCCAGGAAGGATTATCGGGAGTTTGGGGCAGATAGTAGAGGCCGCAGAGCCGAGAAGAAGAAGAGCATAAAATCATCTCTGATGTTGCTGAAGAAGAAGGAGACGAAGAACATTGGACGAACATAAACAGTCGCATACTCTTCTACACCATACATATGTCGTTCTTCTACGGTCTTATAAAATTGTAACAGTGACTTCTGTAACGACCATTAAGTGTTGCAGATTCTTTGTATTATTATTCCTCTTCAATAAAAACACCTTTTGAGCCATGTTTCTATCTTATGAGTGTGTTTTGAGCATGATGAGCTAAAACCCATCACTGGGACGACGGAGGAAGCCTTATTTCACAATTGTTTGGTAACTATAATCGATTCTCTATAACTTTTGCATTTCTTTAATTGATTTATGATTTTTATTAATTATTTGTGATTTCGTTTGATGGTGTATGCTTAGAATTAGAGCTTTTGATGCACCATATTTGTGATTTACAATTAATATTTTACAAAATCTACTTTTGGCAAAGAAAAGAGTCAACAAAAGAGTTAGGATTGTTATGAATCATATATGAACCAAGTGAATGTTATTAATGGTCCCGATATCACTACCATATTTGTATATATTTTCTATTATTAAGTTTGAAATCGAATCTCAACAAGTCCGAGAAACGAACCTTATTCTTACCACTTCAAAATTACATCAATCTTTGGCGCCGCCGACGCGGACTTGTATTTAGGTTTTAGGTTTTAGATTTTTTTTTTTTTTAGATATTTTGTTCTCTTTTATGCCTTTGGTATTTTTTCGATTCTTTTCAGATTTGGAGCGAAGCTACAAAGAAAGAAAAAGTGTTATAAAAGGAAAGCATCACCAAAGAAGGAAAGAAAAGAGGAATCCGAAAAGAGTGAAGAAGAATATTTTGTATATAATTATTTTATCTTTTTATTTTTAGAAACTGTAAATAGGGTTTGATTTTTTGTAATATTTTATTTTTGTACTTTTTGAACTTTATTTTTGGGACATTGGACATTGTTATTTTTAAAACCCTAAGGGCGGGTTAAAAATTAAATATAAACTGTTTGCAGGGAAGGACGACAGTTACGATACTGTCTCGGCCCCTCGGGTTCGTACACTCACATAGGAGTCGGTGGCCTGAGTCGACTTCAACGGTTCATCGCGAGGTAAGACTCTATCCACCCACGAATCCCCTGTCAGTGGGTTTTCTTTTGTGATACAACACATGCACACACCAATTGCATCGTCAGATTACCGATAGTTAGGAAAACACATGGTTTAGTACGGTGAACCCTCTGTGCGTTATCATCCAAAACACCACAAGCCTTAGCGTGTACCTTTGACCAGTCCTTGAATGTAGGTATATTTTGCTAAAGGTAACCTGAGCTTACCCAATTTTAGTCGACCCTGCATTTGCACGTACACAAAAGTATGTCGAACTGGTATTATAATAGCCAATACAATGATTATCCGGCTGAGCGACATGGACATTATTCTTATTATGACCATAGTGTGAATAGTGGTTGGGAACGCCAATCCTTTCAAGGTTACGGTTCATACCATGGTGAGCCCAATTACTATTCGCACACCCACCAGTCATATGAGCAAAACAATCCTTTTATTTATCTAGAAGAGTCTATCAAGAGTCAATCCTTATTTATGAAGGAAACCTTTAATATTCTGGACGGGTCCCCAAGCAGTCAACTAGGATGTATCTAGAAGAGTCTCGCAAGCGATTTACTGAAAATACAAATAGGATTGTGGAAAAAATGGCTCAAGATAGTCTTAAATTCCAAAATAGTGTTTCCAGTACTACCCCTGAAAATAAGGATAGTTTTTATTCACATAATTAAGATGACGAGGTTAGAATTGGTAACACACTACTTTTTTAGGTGAGGTTCGACCATTTTCATGTTATTACAATGATGATTATGATGAGGATAGTGTTGATGAAGAATCTGAAATATGTAGGCATAGTGATCAAGAATTTGTTACTCCAATTGAGATTTATAATGATAATATTATTTCTAGTTCAAATCCAAATAATTTTAATAATTATTCACCTATTCAAAAGGACGAGGATTTGGCTAGAGATACCCCCGTTTTAGACGATGTAGTACTTCCTTTTTACGAAGCCGATGATAGTTTTGAGGAACGATTTTATTCTGAGAATACTATTTTAGAGTCTAACGATTTAGAAACACTAGTCTTACACGAAGAATATGAACTCGTAGAATGTTTAAATATGTGTGAGGATGCATCACCTGAGTATAACCTACAAGAAGCAATTAACCATTTTCAGGATTCTGATGATCTAGAAATTATGGAAATTGTAGCCAGTCTATCTAGAGACACCCAAAAATCTAAGTTTGGGAGTTATTATCATTCTCCTTGTGCCTTACCTTTAGCTCTTACAGACATCCTTCACTTGGGACTTGATATTTGTGCCTCAACCATTGTGCCAGATTACCTTCATACTAGCTCTCCCGAACCTAATAGTGTCCAGGAAGAAGTTCAGTTGTTAGAAACCCATCATATGGTTGATGTGGTTTACCCAGGCGATAATACCCAAATTGACTTTTTTTTCCCACTAAATATTTTTCAACCAATTGTGGGAACATATAAAGTTTCAAATATGTCAGCTATTAAATTTTAAGACTGAGCCTAAGTACTTTAGGAAATTAGTATCGACACATTTGCTTAAGATTGACCGCTAGTTTCATCGTGGTCGATTGTGTGAGTCAAAACTGATTGACTTTAAGGATCCACAATTATTTAGGCTATTATTATGTGCTTCTAAGTTTTTACTTGAGTATCTCCAGACTCTAATACCTGAATCAGATCTTAGCTATGAGGAAATGCAACCCATGAAAATATTTTATTTGGACCCAGTTATAGAACCTGAACCACATCTAGATGTAGTTGTCTTAAATAGGAAACTAGACAAGGGTATGCTTTATTTGTTTATTCTCTTGGCAGGTTGCAGATTTCTTTTATTTGTGATAGCTCTATTTGGTTTTGATGACCCACAGAAATTCCAACTATTACTTTATGATTTTATGAGGTGACTAATCCTTTATCAGTCTGGCTGAAGACGTTAAACTTATCACTTCTTGGGAGGTAACCCATGCTCATGCAACACAGTAATATTTTTCCTTAACTTTTTTACTTCAGATGGTAACAGTTTCTCCTTGTTCATGTTTTAAATTTTATCTTTAGAACATTTAGGACAATGTTAGATTTAAGTTTGGGGGTATGGGAGAAACTTTTTAGTTGCATAAATAAACTCTAGAGCCTAGAAATTTATGCTTATTAAGGATGACACTAACCAATCTAAGTGATGGAAACATCTTGGTTGTATGAGTTGAGGAACCAATCTGATTAGATGGAAACGTCTAAAGAGTCTATTCATAAAATCATAGAGCTCAGGTGTTACAAATAACATGGTAGTTTCGCCATATCTCTGTTGATGGTGGATTTTTGTTCAAGGCTAAAATTGTAAAAGCTGAACTTAATACGCTGACATCCTGAAGAGGATAAAGCTATCCGAGTGATGCATACTTCTTCACTTTACTAATTCACCTAGAATGGAGCATGTGGCAACAATCCCAGTATTCTATGAATTAAATACACCCAGCACGGAGCATGTAGCAACAATCCTGATATTCTGTGGACTTATAGCATTATTAATTAATGCATGATTAGCCTTGTATTTCTTGTGTTGTTCCCGCAGAACTCTCATTATTGGTGCGGCATGACGACTGAGTGTTGCTCTTAGCAGAGTAACACGAATCTCCAAGTGTCAATAGTGAGGCATGCACGAAATACCCGTACATGCTACATCTCTCGGTGTGTTATACTAGCCCGATTGAGCATCTCTCGGTGTGTTATACTAGCCCGATTGAGCATATTTCCTAAGGGAAATCTGGACTGTCCGTGTCAGTCTCAGAAACGATCACGACCACGCAGGTTGGCCGCATGATTTAACCAGCCTAGACGATCCTCAGCAGGAGCAGGCTATCACCACAATGACCACCAGCGGGCCCATTTATGCCTTGGACGGTCGAACACATGTTATGCCCCCAAATATCCACCAAACTCCAGCCCTGAAAAAGAATGGTCGAGCTGGTATGGAGTGGCTAGTTTGTGCAAGACTGTCAAAAATAGTCTCAAAGAAGTCGCGACCGTCCAACTTCGAGAGCCAAGTTGGACGACTTGGAACGTCCCGCGATTGATCGGAGAAGCGTTGGCATGCACATTGGCGGGCCCACTTTTCACCTACCTTATCGGTTCTCTCACGACCAAGCCATGGAGCAATAAACGATTGCTCAAAACATGGCTGGCGTGATGTTTTAAAATCCGTGGAAGTCCACTAGTGTCTTAAATTGATCACGACCATCCAACTTCGCAAACATGGTTGGATGGCTTAGATCACGCCTAGGACCACGAGGCAGGTACAGAGACGTTCACCGTCGGCCCAATGTGGACCCCGCATGATCGGCCTCCCCAAAAGAGGAGCATAGCTAGCCAAACCATTTGGTTGAAGTTTCATGCGCACGACCGATCCAAAACCTTAATTAGGGTTTGCGGCATGTTACATGTGTCGTTAATCGATCACGAGCGTCCATCTTCGCAAGCTTGGATGGAGGGTGTAGATATATACTTAAAAGGTCCCAAGCATGTCAACATGACCACTGTGGGCCCATCTACACGCATGACCGATCTGCCTAGGCCAACCATGGATGAACGCCTCGAAACGCGCGCCCAAAGTAGGCATGTCGCGCGGTTTTCAATTCCTTTGCGGCAACGGATTTCTGTCGAAAACTGTTCTCAAACACTCACCTTTGCCGGTCAAATTGAGTGGCCTAGATCGCATCTTCGCAAGACGAGCCAGCATGGACATGTACACTAACGGGCCACCTCGATGCAGGACCGATCGGTCCCACCAAAACTGGATCCCATGCTTGAGTTCGATCAAGCCAAAGAGTGATGCTTGCACACCTCTTCAAAACCTAATATTCCATCAACGGTCGCAGATGAGGGTCTTAATCCATCTCGTTCGTCCAACTTCGCTAGCTTGGTCGGACAGCCTAGGTTAAGAGCTAGACGACCAATGAAGCGTCTCTGTGATCACCGTCCGCCACTCTTCAGCATGGAGTGATCAGCCATGAGATGGCTCTCCCATGAGGCTTCCAAACGATCACTCGAAGATGGCTGGACGTGATGATGTTTTAAGACACTTAAATCCGTGACTTACTCCGTTAAGCTTTAAAACAGCGATGCTTCATGCATATTGAATATATTCGATGCATTGCATGTATAGAATATACACGATATTTTATAAATATCGACTTTTTAAATAACTTATTTATTTAACCTAGCACCATATGCTACTTCCTGTGGGTCCCACGAGCCACACATTCGAGACATCAAGCATGTCACAAAGTAGGGGATACTTACTGGGGTATTGGTCTGGCGGTTTACAGCGTGCAGCGTGCAACGCGCTATCACAAGAACGTGTCAGGAAGACATGGACGGTTAGTGATGATGGGAGAAGTTGGCAAGGACTGATCGTGTGACACTAACACGACCCCACTATTCCATCACTCCACTTCCTCCACTTCCCACGAGAGACGAGGGTTATGCTCAATGACTTGTATAAATAGGTTCTCCTCCCTATTTTCAAAACAGACAGAAACCAAGTGTTGATATAACGTATTCAAACACTCAGAGATGATTGCTTACATTTTTTGCAAGCCAGTTCATCTTTCTGATACAAGTCATAAACAACCAACACCTTCACACTCTCAACACCTTCTTCGCTTCCCTCCCTAAGATCAACCCCATCTGCTTCACTTTGTGACCGAAGCAAGTCTGGAACGGCCATTTCTTGGTTTAGGCTAGAATCGTATAGATTGATCTCTCGAATCAAAAGCACTCCCGTGCAGTGCATTTGTTTAGGGTTTAGATTCTTTTCTTATCCACACACACACCCAAAATTACCAAAACCAGCAGAAATAGTTTTCACCCATAAACAATCTCGTTGAGTCCTTTTCACTTCTGTTTTTATTTTATTTTCTTTTTAAAATATGTTTCTAAGTGATTTGGTGGGGCCCACACATCGAGTTGTTACCACTGCTAGGGTGAAATAGAGCGATTGAGTTACTAAAAAAAAATTGAGACTAGACCAATCGGAATAAATATTAACACTTGGATAGCAATATGTGTGTGTTTTCCCTGTCTCCGTCGCCTAAAGAAGCGTGGAACACAGGATCCACGGGAATTACCATGTAATCTGCTGACAAGAAGCATGCGCTTGGATCCGCAAGTTCTAATCATGTTGTTAAAAAAATGTTAATGTTCAATAAATCGACCACTGGTTCCCTTGTATATTCCAGTTGTGTTGACCTAAAGTTAGGATTATCGACCACTAGTTCCCTTGTATATGCCAGTTTTGTTGATATTAGTCATACTAGTATCTCAGTCCATTAGGATAGGTTCATTTTTGCAGTAGCCTTCAGACAGATATGAGAAACACCGTTCACCTAGTCAACATCAAAACCATCTATGTTTTTCTCTATATCCATCTCTTAATCTATCCAGGTGATTTGTTGACTCCGGATATAGATGTCCATAGTGCGACTATCTGAGTAGAGCTTTGTCACTTATATATGAATTTTAGTATGCTTTAGTGCAAACTCGTGTACAACAATTGGGATTTCGCATCAGGGTACTTCATCCTGTAGTCAATAAGTATGCCAACCAAGGAGATCTTTAGTGCCTTCTAAGGTTTCGCGTAGATATCTAGGGTCTGGAGAAAAGCTTTTGTGGGTATATCTCTGGTAAGCCCTTCCCGAGACTATAGCTCGGCCACTAGGGCCACCTAAGAGTTTAAAGGCTTGTTGCACATGCTAAGTGCAATAGCGATTCCTGCGACAGTTAGTTAGGATTTTATTTTGTAGATTTAATTTTCTCGAGGACTAGCAAATAATAAGTTTGGGGGTATTTGATAGACGCATTTATGTATCTATTTTGTTCTCAATTATGTGTATTGTTAGTACTCGATTTTGGACTTATTTGATTATTTTATGTTTTTGTAGGTGTTTTTGGATAATAAACTTTTGCGAAGAAAAAAAATGGCTCGAAAAGTGGTATTTGCTCGCTGGAGAAAAGTCCTAAATGGACCCAAGATTTGGATAAGGGGCACCTCATTTGCTAAGGGGTACCCAACCGCTATTTACACCCCATTAGAGGATAGGGGCACCCATCTCCTTCCTCTTTCAAAGATTGCGTTTTGGCGAGAAAACTTGGTATTCATCTGCCAAATTTTCAGAGGAGAAATTGGTCGTGTTTAGTGGAGAGTTTGTCGTGGATTCTGGTTGGGATTGATTTGACGAGATAAAACAGGGATGATAGTGAGTTTATAATCGAAAAAATAGGTCCACATAGTGATTCACGATAAAACAGGGGAGGTGAAGAATGGTGTTTCCTGCGAAAATCATGGAGAGAGACTCAATCACTGATCTCTTTGGGATAACTTTGTTAGACCTAAACATACTAGATATGAGCATTGGACTGATTAGATTGGGCCTGATTATCGATTTGAAGAAAACAGGGGAAGAAAACTATCACCGAGTTCTGGGTTGGTATTATTTCTGATGTTATCGAATTTCTGCACTGACCTGATTTGATTAAGGCATGTTATATCAAGATAGGGTTGGTAAGTGATTAGGTTTCGATTAAAAAGGAAGTGTACCTATATTCTCGTTGATACAACGTGAAAATAATTTCTCGGAAAATTGGTTCAAAACAGGAAATCACGTGGGGTTTAAGAGAAGATATATTCTCAGTAAGATTTGGGTCTATCATGGGGAAGTTTGAGTATGCAAGGAAGCTCAGCAGACCTATAAGAAATAAAAAAATAAGAAGAGAATACCGTACCCTGTAAGGAAGGAAACAAAAGATTTCGTAAAGATTTGTTAACTTTGTTGTGTATAAATACAGGGATATGAGTTCCAGGAAGGACTATCGGGAGTTTGGGGCAGTTAGTAGAGGCTGCAGAGCCGAGAAGAAGAAGAGTAGAAAATCATCTCTGCTGCTGCGGAAGAAGAAGGAGACGAAGAACATTGGACGAACACAAATAGTCGCATACTCTTCTACACCATACATCTGTTGTTCTTCTACAGTCTTATAAAATTGCAACAGTGACTTCTGTAACGACCATTAAGTGTTGCAGATTCTCTGTATTATTATTCCTCTTCAATAAAAACACCTTTTGAGCCATGTTTCTATCTTATGAGTGTGTTTTGAGCATGATGATCTAAAACCCATCACTGGGACGACGGAGGAATCCTTATTTCACAATCGTTTGGTAACTATAATTGATTCTCTATGACTTTTGCATTGATTTAATTTATTTATGATTTTTATTAATTATTTGTGATTTCGTTTGATGGTGTATGCTTAGACTTAGAGCTTTTGTGCACCATACTTGTGATTTACAATTAATATTTTACAAAATCTGCTTTTGGCAAAGAAAAGAGTCAACAAAAGAGCTAGGATTTTTATGAATCATATATAAACCAAGTGAATGTGATTAATGGTCCCAATATCACTACCATATTTGTATATATTTTCTATTATTAAGTCTGAAATCGAATCTCAACAAGTCCGAGAAACGAACCTTATTCTTACCACTTCAAAATTACATCACGTATCAAGGAATATCTTTGAACAATAAATAATAATAGTTATGTACATGTTCAAATATGTCGACATCTAGAAGTTTCTTAGCGAACCCTAATTCCAAGTTTCACACAAAACTTACAATGTAAGTTGGGATCGGTTGTACCAACCTCACAACGTAAGTTGTGATCGGTTATACCATGTTTCCAAAACCAGGTTGTGACCGGTTACACCTTGCTTCCCATAGGTAGCTTGTGATCGGTTACACCTTACTTCCATAGTTAGCTTGTCAACGGTTACACCTTGCTTCCCAAAGGTAGCTTGTGATCGATTATAACTAACTTCCAATTCATCTTGTGACCGGTTATACCTTAGTTCCCAAAGTAACTTATGGCCGGTTAACTTGCATTCTAATATAGCTTGTGATCGGTTATAACTAGATTTACAATGAATCTCATGACTGATTTCAACAAACTATATTATATAAGCTATGACTGGTTATACCATAAATCTCAACAAGTTAAGATAGGTTCTACCAAAATCATCTTCCATTGTTCATCCAAAAGATATTCAAAGAATAACAAGACCAATCATGATTTCCTTTCGATTATGAAACAAGTTCATAAATGTACTTATGTTAATTAATTGTTATAAAACATTGTTTCCTGAGGTGAAATCATTCATATATAATGCATACATAATCAAATAACTATATACAATAGATTATTTCGATGTCGTACTTACGAAGTTCCAAAAGATAAGCGTTCATACTTCGTAATATGTTTTCCTTGACACTTTGATCATACTATTATGACCAAGTCACATCACTAGAGTATTATATACAATGTATACAGCTTCACATGTTATGTTTTCAATATAGCACGACTTGAAAGATACGTTAGGAATGGAAACAAGATCAAGTCAGTATTACTAACCTCAAGTGGAAGGATGATTTTGTCGTTGTTGAAAAAACGGGGGTCTAACAACCACACCCAATATTTCATTAGGCAATCTGTATGGACTAACTCCAATATAATTCCAAGAGAATCAACTAGACAGTCAGACTCACTCAAGGAAAATATATCCAAGATTTATATCTCTGTTTCTCAATGTAATCATCAAATCAAACAGATAGAAATCTGCGAGCCTAATTATTGTGAGAAACAACTTGAACGGTACCAAAGACCAATGTTCAAGTGTCAATAAATTTCAATCAACAACCGAATGTTGGATTTACTAATTGATTGAACTACGCACAACCTGTGATATTTCAATTATATAGAAAATATAATGCAGAAAAGAAATAACACAAACACCAGAAGTTTTGTTAACGAGGAAACCACAAATGCAGAAAAACCCCGGGACCTAGTCCAGATTTGAACACCACACTGTATTAAGTCGTATTAAGCCGCTACAAACTCTAGCCTACTACAAGTTAATTTCGGACTGGAATGTAGTTGAGACCTAACCAATCTCACACTGATTAAGGTACTGTCACGTTCTTTACGTCTCTGAATTAAATCCAGCAGGACTCTACGCACTTGATTCCCTTAGCTGATCTCACCCACAACTAAGACTTGATACGACCCAAAGTCGAAGACATGATAAATAAATCTGTCTCCCACAGAAATACCTACGAATTTTTTGTTCCATCTTTTGATAAATCAAGGTGAACAGGAACCAATTGATAATCTGTTCTTATATTCCCGAATAACAGCCTAAAAATAATAATCACCTCACAATAACTTAACTATATGGTAGTAGAACAAGTTATTGTGGAAACACAAAGAATGAGAGGAAGAGATTTGTGATTACTTTTTATATCTTACCTATCGGAGATAAATCTCGAACAAATCTTAGAGAAGATAATACTTAATACGATAGAACAAGTAAGATCAGAACAAGCAACTACGGAGAAAATAGTTTGGTCTGGCTTCAGAATCCCAATGAAGTCTTTTATTCGATAACCTATAATGGTTTTAGGAAAAACCTAGGTTAAAGGAGAATCGACTCTAGTCGCAACTAGTATCACACATGAGGTGTGGGGATTAGGTTTCCCAGTTGCTAGAGTTCTCCCTTATATAGTCTTCAAACAGGGTTTGATAAGTTTGAGACCAAGAAATCAATATTCACTGTTAGATGAAATCCTGATTTAAGATTCAAGCTAAGTTTGCTTAAAACCAAAGCAATATATCTCCACCGTTAGATGGTCTTAGCTTTTTACATACAAATGAAATATACCTTCATTTGGATATGGGTAACCGTACCTAAACGTGCATATTGAGTTGGCTCAATAACAGTTAACCGAAGTTAGCCATATGAACACTTTTGTATTAACCATGTTCATCTTAACACTTCTAGATCAAATGATACTCAAATGAATCTAATTGTGTTACTCATAGAGTTGTTCAATTATTTATATTCTTATAGAAGTATACAAGACACGATTGAAGCAAAATCAGATTGATTCAAAAGAATCAGTTCATGAACACTTTAGCCACGGTTTGCAAAGATTGCATTCCTTAATATATAAATATATTTATTCATGAGTATGAAATCATACTTAACCTATTTTAGAACTTAACAACATAAGTTTGCAAACGGTCACGCAAACTTAAGTTCCAGACTTGATCCTTTCCGAAAGTTCGCAAACGGGTATGCATACTATCGTTGCGGACCGAACTCAGGTGAATAAGTTTGCAACGGGTATGCAAACTTATTTCCCAGACTTTGAAAGTTAAAACCTTTGGCATACCGGTATGCATACTTGGTTCCCGGACCTGAATCACTCTTACAACGGTTTGCATACGGGTATGCATATTGTGCTATATCCAGACAATGATTAATTTTTCTAAACTCCCGTTTCAATCATTGAAACTTCTTAGAAGACGACAATAGCTGTCTCACACAAACTATTAGCTCATAAAGCAATTTTCAAGTGATTGAATGATCAATACGAAACATTCCGAGTCTACATCAAATGACTGTCTCACACAAATCATGTAAGATGTTACAAGGCGATTTTCACATGACCATCTTTTGACTTTCGTCAAGAATAATGATGAACGTAGTTAAAGAAAAAAGCTTTCCAACACATATTTCGAGAAAGATATAATCGAGTTAAACTCAGCTCGAAATATCAAATGTGTATAATGTAAAGTATATATGGCTATACGACTCAGTCTCAAAAGGACATAGAATAGAATAGACTTCTGAGTGATAGATGAGTTCAAGTTTCCACATACCTTTTGTTGATGAAGTTCCTCCAAGCTCCCCTCAATAGATCTTCGTCTTCAATCGATGAACGTCGTGAAGTCTAATCGGAGACATAGCTATAAGTAGACTAGAAATCAAGACTTATAGTTTTGACAACTAAACTTGACAAACAAGCTTGAGGTAGCAAATCTTGAGATAACAATGCTTGCGAGTTCGACCGAGCAGTGCTCTAACAGTTGTAGTCGTTACTTCTTCACATTCTCCAGGTCTCCGGAGTAATACTTGTATGTCTCAATATTCCTAGAATTTCTAGTCTAATCTAAACGAAGTTGACTCTAGTATTTAATCAAGCGACTCTAGATGAGTTTTGGTACTAAAATATGACAACCAAACTTGACATACCAACACTTGGTGAGTTCAACCGAGTTCTGCTCTAACACAACGGCGACTAGTGGAGCGCATCAAGCGGAGGTGAATGCGGTTCGCCTGGAGATTGATAAATAGAAGCAAGAGTGGTCTGCGTTCCAGTCCGTTTGATGTGTTCTATTATCATTCTCCTCACCCCCCCCCCCTTTTTTTGAACAATGTGGCGTGTTTGGTCGTGTTCTTTGAGGATATTTGTGGATACTTGGTCCGTGTTTATTTATTTTGAATGTTGTTACGTTTTTTAGATCAACTGTTTTTTGTTATATTGTAGGATATCCGCGTTTTTTTCCTTGCATGTGTTTGTTGTTAGGGATTCTGGTTGCTGCTTAGGCGTTGTTTCGTCGTAAACTTTAGTATGTTGGTAGGTATGTGCAGGTGATGGCGAGTTTTGATTTTTGTAAGTTCTTAGTTTTTTGTAAAGTTTTCTTTTAGCGCATATGACCTTTTAGGCTTATATAAAAAGGTGTTGTCATAGCGGCGAGTTTTGATTTTAGTAATTCTTATTGATGTAATCGTTTTATAAATATGAGATCTTTTCTTGAGAATGACTCGTGTTAATCGTAACCTTTAGTAATTGTAATGTCAATCGATGTTAAGTGCATATTTTGCATATATTTAGTGTCGAATCCTTGCTAGTAATTACTATATATTCACTGTTCAAAAAAAAATAAAAAAAATACTATATATTCTTGCGAATTATTGTATATTACTCTTGTTTTCTCTTATTTATGTTTTGCTAGGTGAATCGTCTAAAAGAAGTGAATTTGCACGTAATCGTGCAATAAAAGAAGTTAGCTACAAGTGAAGAACGGCCAAAGACTAAGTAGAGCTCTCTCATATCTATGAGTCCTTGGTATCATCTCGAAGAGGACGAAAAGTCGAAGCCAACGGCGAAAGAATGATCTCATTCTGACATCATATGAGAAAATTATGCGCAATATAAGAGATTAAAGCTGTCAGTTTTCCAGAACATACAGGTTATGGAGAATGAAGCAGCAGAATATACTGTCAGTCTCGCAAGACTGACAGTTGAAGCGTGAATTGTTAAGAGCACCAACTTGGGGAACTTTATCTTCCCAACTAGTGATCACGATAGGTGTTGCTATGCTCTGGTAAGAGTTCAGGGACGGAGTTTGAATGGGTTTGGATATTAACACTCCATTAATGACAGACATTATTCTTCTCATCTCATTACAGAACCAAGACTTTCATTACAGAATAAATGAGTTATGCATCAAGTATTAATACAGCCTTAATGGCCGACTTAACTGTCACTATCTGAAGTGCACACGTACAGAGAGTATGTGTGATTACAGGTCACTCATAACTCACGTGACTACAGAGAGTGAAACGTAATTTAAAAGCTTAACTTGCACTGCTACTTGTGTTATCCTTCACCACAGCATTACTTGAGCTAATATCCCCACTCAAGCTCATGGGTGGTGCAACCCCTGTGAGCTTGTCATGAAGCATTTTGAAACGAGGACCATGTAAGCCTTTGGTGAAGATGTCCTCCAACTGATCAAGAGTATGCACATAGAAAACATCTAGAGCTTTGGCCTGCAGCAGTTCCCTGACAAAGTGATAATCAAGATGAACATGCTTCATTTTAGAGTGCATAACATGGTTTGAAGCAAGACTGATGGAGCTGATGTTGTTACAACCTAGTTTAGGTGCACCAATAAGATCAAAATGTAAATCCTTGAGAAGAAAGCAGATCCAGACAACTTCAGCTGCACTGCTTGTTAAGGTCCTGTATTCAGCTTCTGTACTGGACCTAGCAACAGTAGATTGCTTTTTGGATGACCAAGATATAGCGTTGGAGCCTAGAAAGATGCAGTAACCTCCAGTAGAGCGCCTATCATCAGGGAAGCCAGCTCAATCAGCATCAGAAAAGCCTAAAAGAAAGGAATCACCTTTTGTAAAGTGGAGACTAAAACCAATAGTGCCTTTAACATATCTTAATATCCTCTTGGCTGCAATCAAGTGTGGAGTTCTGGGATGTTTCATATGCTGACAAAAAATATTAACAGCAAAAGAAATCTCTGGCCTAGTCCAGGTCAAGTAGTGAAGAGCACCAACTAATGACCTAAATTCAGTTGGATTATCCAATAAGTCACCATCAGTTTTAGTAAGTTTCTCAGAAGCTGCAATAGGTGTCTGACAAGGTTTGGCACCCTCCACGTGATATTTATGAAGTAGATCAACAACATATTTGTTCTGAGATAAAAAGAGTGAATTAGAGTTCCTCTTGACTTCAAGTCCCAAGAAAAAATGGAGATCACACAGATCCTTGATTGGAAACAGCAACTGAAGATGAGTAATGACACTTTGAAGAAACTTGGCACAACTACCAGTCAGCAAGATGTCATCAACATATACTAATGCAACTGAGAGCTGATTTCCCACCTTGTGAAAAAAAAGGGAAGGATCTGATGGAGAGTTAACAAACTGTAAAGAACTAAGAGCAGCACTCAGCTTGTCATACCAGGCTCTGGGGGCCTTCTTAAGTACATATATAGCTTTGTGTAGAAGGCATCCATGATTTGGCTTGGATTCATCAACAAATCCTGGAGGCTGAGACATATATACCATTTCCTTCAAATCCCAATGAAGAAAATCATTACTGACATCAAGTTGATAGATTTTCCAATTAAACTGCACTGCCATGGAAAGAATGATCCTGATGGTTGTGGGTTTAGCAACTGGACTGAAGGTCTCATCAAAATCAATGCCTTGTTGCTGATGATAGCCCTTAGCTACTAGCCTTGCCTTGTGTCTATCAATTCTGCCATCTGGTTTATATTTGATCCTGAAGATCCATTTGCAGCCAATGATATTATCAATACCAGTGGGATCAACCAAAGAAAATGTACCTGCATCAACTAAAAATTTGTATTCTGCAGCAGAGGAAATTCTCCAGACTTCTTATTTGTGAGTTGTACTAATACATGTTGGTATTTTGGTGACCTTTGTAAGGAGAGCAACATCCAGAGGATGATAAGTGCCATAATAAGATTTTGGAGTCTTAATACCATGCTTACCTCTAGTAATATTGAATGGTCATTCACAGTGATGGAGGATGATGGAAGTGAAGTAATAGACTCAGGTGGAGGAGTGATAGAAGGAGCTGACCCAAATGAAGGAGTGAGAGCAGTAGCAGACTCAATTGGAGTAGGAAAGAGCTCACTTGGTGACTGAGTGAAGATAGATGTTTATAAGGAAATGAAGTTTCATCAAAAGAAACATGCCTTGAAACATAAACAGTGCCAGTAAGTGGATGTAAACATCCATAGCCTTTATGTTGAAGACCGTAACCTAGAAATATGCATTGTTTACTTCTAGGCTCAAGTTTGTTAGATGTATAGGGCTTAAGCCATGGGTAGCAGGCACAACCAAAAACCTTCAAAAAGGCATAATCAGGCAATTTGTGAAAAAGATGATGATAAGGAGTTGAGAAATTTAAATACCTAGTGGGAAGCCTATTGATAAGAAAGTTTGCAGTGTGTAAAGCCTCAACCCAATAAGCATGAGGTAAGCCTGATTGAGATAAAAGAGTCCTAGTAATGCCTAATAGATGCTTGTGCTTAACCTCAGCAACACCATTTTGTTCTGGGGTATGGGAACAAGTGAATTGATGAGTAATTCCTTTTTGAGCACAAAATTGTTATAGAAAGTTGTTTAAAAACTCAACTCCATTGTCAAATCTTATGGTGATCACTGAGTGTGAAATAAGCTTTTCAATTCTAGTTACAAAAGCAGTGAAGTCAAGTTTAAAATCAGATTTGGAATGCAAAGGAAGAATCCAATAGTATTTTGTATAGTCATCAATAATATTGGCATAATATAGACTACCAGAAATTGATTCAATTGAACAAGGACCCCAAAGATCCATATGCAACAACTCCAGAGGTTGTTTAGATTCATTACATGAAAGTTGAGATGGCAATTTCTGACTTCTACAAAGTTTGCAATCCACACAAGTAAAAGGTTTATTTGAGATATTTGAGAAATTAAGCAGTTTACACAGTTTTTGTAAGGTCTGAAATGACGGATGACCAAATCTTCTGTGAAGCAGAACATTGTCAGTTATTGTAGAAGTGAGAGCATGAGGAGGTGATGTGAATTTGATTGGATAAAGACCATCCCTATGTGGACCTTGGAAGAGAGTCTTCCCAAAGTTCACAGCCTTCACAGTAAAACCATGAGAATCAAGAGTTAAAGAACAATTGTTATCATTAGTAAACTTGTGAATAGACAGAAGATTGTGAGATGATTAAGGAACAACAAGAACATCACTGAGTTGAAAAGAATGATCATTAACAATTTTACTAGAGTGTCCTGTGGGAGAAATAGACATACCTACTCCATTTGCAGGATGTATAATCTCAGAACCATCATAGGATGTGGATTCTTGAAGGAGTTGAGGTTGAGAAGTAATGTGACAATTTTCTCCACTATCATCAATCCACTCTTCTTCATCAAAAATGTCTGCAGCAGCTAACATTGCACTGAGATTTGGTGGAGGTGCTCTTCCTTGATAAGAAAAATTGAGCCTCTGAGTACAGTTATGAGCCAAATAGTTTGGAGAATCACAAATTTGACAAGGTGGTGGTTTTTCTTGAACTGAGTAGCCTCTACCAGTAGAGTTTCTGTTGAAAATAGCTGGATTTGGATAACGACCACCAGTATAACCTCTTCCTCTGTAAGAACCTCTATAGTGAGAAGAAGATCCCCTGTAATTGTTCCTATTGTTGCTAGCCATAAAGGCTTTGGCATTGGATTCATTATTTAAAGTAGCAGATCTATCACTAACTACAACCTCTTCACTAGGAAGGAGATGGCCTGAACTGGGTTGCAGCTGACGATGGATCTCATCTCGAGATGAAAATGCAGAGAAGATGACAGAGTTGAGCTTTGGTCGCTGCTTCTAGCAGCGATGGCATTTGACTGAAATGGTGGTCCTGATGTTGTTGGGATGAGAACTCGAGTTTGTTGTGGAATAAGGGTTTAGTTCGAGTCTGTGATTATCACTGATGATTTGATACGGGACGTATAATGAGAGTCATCCATATATTTCAAGATATGGTTATATCTTGAATATTTATCAATTCGATATTTTATTTATTAGGATTATTATTTGTTTTATTAGATTTATCTTCTTTTATGAGAATAATATTCTTTTAGGCTAGTTAGGAATGTTCGAGATTGCTAGGTTTAATGTTGGAGGCTATAAATAGTCATTTCCTTTATCATTGTAATCAGTTGCGGCTCGCTATTATTTGATTAATGAAGCTGTTAAAGTTTGTTTGGTTAAACACCAACGTTATCGTCTTTTAATTCTTGGATTAGAGTCTTTACTCTTGGATTGGAGTCTTCTACCATCACCATTAAGGAGTGGATTCTCCTTGTCATCATACCACTTCCGCTTGTGCCGTATCAGGTGGCATAAGAGCAGGTTTTCCTGCACTGTTCGTCTGTAAGACCACCTAGAAGAATCAGTCGAGGATTCCTGTGATCTCTAGGTTTTTATCAAAAAGAAAAAAAAATCAAAAAAAAAAAAAATCAGTTGAAGAAAGATTTGGGATCTTGTTCATCATCACACACATACTTCAGTCCGGTAAGATCTCTAACGTTGCTTGTTTGATTTGGGGTTTCGAAAAATCAAGGCTTTTAATTGCGGTGCAGTTGGAAAGAGGTCTGATTGCTTAAGAGTTGCTGGATTTTGTTTTGTTACTAGTTAATTCAAGCCTAGTCCACTAACTTCTTTAGCTACGTAAGTTCTTTTGCGTCCACTTGGTACCTCCTGTTAAGTTGGTGTATTTTGTATGTTAGCCAAATTCTTCCTTTAGAACGTATGTGACCAGTTGGAGATTACGATATGGAAAACACACTTGATCGGGAAATCAAGTTACCCAAGTTCACGGGAAATGTTAATGGGAGAAAATATCATTTGGTTAAAAACCTGTTTGATTCTCTTTGAGAGATTGATCATCTTGATCGTTTATGAATTACTTTGTTCCTGGATTGGAGTTGTTTATCATATTTGGGTCATGTTTACCGAAATGGATTCTCTGTGTGTCGGTTTATTTTAAATCGTTTCCGTTGTGCCGTATCAGGTGCTACCATAGCAGGCTTTTCTTGTGATGTACATCTGTGGGTTTTTAATCTAGAAGAATCGGAGGACATCTAGATTTTTATAAAAAAAAAAAAAGAAAAAAAAAACTGTGCATTTATCGTCAAGATTGAAACTTCTGTTTTGGTACGTATATTATTATTCATCTATTGTCATCTACCAATACCTTTATTTTTGTTTTGATTACTTGAAGAAAAGGTCGAAGAAAAGTTGAAGAAAGAGTTCTGTTCGGTAGAGTTCTGTTCGGTAGATACCAAAGGTTGTTGGGTTTTACTTTCATTACTTGTTATTACAAATTAAGCCCATTAACTCTTTTACTCTACTGTTACTAGTTTGCAAAGCCCATTTTAATTTAATGGTATACTGTTCCATTAAGGGATAGTTTTCAAACCTTCCAGTACGTAGCCGGCAAAAGTTTATTTATATGCAAGATGCAGATTCAAACCTATACTTTTCGTTGTCAATATATACTGAAAAGAGAACTTTGGGATTTTGTTATCGATGGTCGCTGTGAACAAAATCTGGTGTCGATAAAAATGGTTGAATCTTTGGGGTTAGAGATGGATTGGTATCCTGTCCCAGACCAGATTAAATGGCTCAACAACAAAGAAGGTGTAACTATTTGTTTGGGTGTTTGCAAAATTCCTATAACAATCCGTAAGTGTTATTCTGACACTATATTTTGTGAAGTAGTTGATATTGATGCTTGTGATGTTGTGTTGGGTGCTCCGTGGTTGTTTGAAGTTCGAGCAAGTTGTTGTGATAACATTTGTGAATTCGTATGGGGAACAACCAAAGTCAAGCTAATGCCGGGTAAACGTCCCGTGAAAGATGCAAGGGATAAAAATATGTCACAAAAAGTCAACGAACACGGCTTGCCGGATCAGTTAACTAAAGAAAAGGAGGCTACTGTCACCAAAGCTTCATATGAAGGTCCATTGGCTATGTTTTGTACACCAACTTTGATGGGATGTCGAGAAGACCAAGCTTGGATTAGCTCGTTTAATGAAAATACCATTTGGTTAAAAACATGTTTGGTTCTCTTTGAGAGATTGATCATCTTGATCGTTTATCAATTACTTTGCTCCTAGATTGGAGTTGTTTATCATATTTGGGTCCTGTTTACCGGAGTGGATTCTCCGCGTGTCGGTTTATTTTAAATCATTTCTGTTGTGTCGTATCAGGAAATGTTACCCAAGTTCACAGGAAATGTTAATGGGAGAAAATATCATTTTATAGTCGACGAGAGTTGTGAAGAGAACTTGGTATCGATGAACGCAGTAGAGTTGATGGGTCTCGAATTGGATTGGTACAGTCGACCGGATCAGATTGAGTGGTCCAGAAACGGAGGAGCAATCCTTGGGATTGGTGGATATAGAATTCCATTGTCATTCGGTAAGTATGCTAACTCGAATTTTCATGAAATCGTTGAAATGGATATATGCGATGTCCTGTTGGGAAGACCTTGGTTATTTGATGTTGGTGCAGTTTGGAACAGCCAAGAAAATAGGTATGAGTTTATGTGGGGAAAGACTAAAGTCATTCTAATACCACGTCCTAAGCCGAAGAAAGAAACTGAAAAGTTGGAGGTTAGTAGGTTTAAGACAGATGGAGAAAGATCGCTAGAACCATTAATTGAGCTAAAGGAATCTTCTTTCAAAATGTTATAAGAGGAGCCTACTGCCACGGATCAGTTAATTAAACAAGAGGACCCTACAGTCACGAAAGATTTGTATAAAGATCTTATTGTTGTGTTTTGTACACCAACATTTGTTGGTTGCAGTCAAGATTTGGCGTGGAAGTTTTCATGGGAATTTTTACATTGTGGTCGTGGGTCTAAGAAACTTGCAATTTATACTTGGTGTTTAGAAACGAAGATGTCGAAGCTCAATTTGTATCACGAGCACTTGGTGATTCCGATGCATAATTCAGAGGGCAGGTTGTGTTTCAAGTGCGATTACTAAAATTTTATCTTCCACTTGCCATTTCCAATATAAACTCGAGAGAGTTTTGCCGCAGTTGGAAAGCCTGATACGGGACGTATAATGAGAGTCATCCATATATTTCAAGATATGGCTATATCTTGAATATTTATCAATTTGGTATTTTATTTAGTATTATTTGTTTTATTAGATTTATCTTCTTTTATGAGAATAATATATTCTCTTAGGCTAGTTAGGAATGTTCTAAATTGCTAGGTTTAATGTTGGAGGCTATAAATAGTCATTTCCTTTATCATTGTAATTTGGCTCGCTATTATTGATTAATGAAACTGTTAAAGTTTGTTTGATTAAACATCATCGTTATCGTCTTTTAACTCTTGGATTAGAGTCTTTGCTCCTGGATTGGAGTCTTCTACCATCACCATTAAGGAGTGGATTCTCCTTGTCATCATACCGGTTCTGCTTGTGTCGTACCATGATTAGTGACAATGATCAGCTGAGTTTGGGAAGAAATTTGAGCTTGGTGAAAGAAGGTGTTGCTGCCAATCTCAGAGAAAATGGAGCTGGTTATCAGGATATGGCTCACGGCAAGAAGAAGAGGGACATGGGAGGCTGCTGTCACTATGTCGACGGAGCAGTTTATGATGATCGAGTTAAGCTGCTGATGGTATGGGTTTCTGTTAGCTGCCATGGACAGAGGAATAAGTGTAAACTCAGATGTTTGAGTTTTTCACGGATGGCCTGGTATACGTGAGTAACTGCCGGAAAAGTAAAAATTCAGGAACTTTTAAAAGTCACGGAGTGTCTGGTGATCGAGGGTTTAATGTGTAGGATCAGAATCTCGCAGCACTAATGCCTCAGCGAAATTATTAACAACACAACACGACAGTGTCGCCGAACAACTTCAAAAACGACATAATAAACGACATCAGCCAAATCATGAGAAAAGTGTGACGATCCTGCGAAAATTAGGGAGTTTGCGAGATTAACATTTGTAAGGTTGCGAGAATGTCGTAAGTCATGTCCGAAAATAAAAGATAGATTAGCTGTCATCCACTATGTAATTCCCTATAAATAGTCGTTCAATTGTAAAGGAAGGAGAGAGATCTTTTTTGAGTAAGAAGCAAGTAAATAGGAGAGAGAAAATCTAGAGCAGCGGTTATTCTTGATTCATTTATCTTTTCTTGTAAGATTGTTCAAAGATTCATCAATAAAATTAAGATTGTTAATCCAAAAATGAGTTGAACATTAATGAAATCTTGTGAGGGGTGTAGTGTAGGATTTCCTGCAACTACATAATGGCGCTAGAAACAGGGACTGAAGATTGAAGATTGTTCTAGATAAGTTGAAGATTAATATTATGATTTATTAGAATTGAAAGTAATTGGTGAAAAAACTTACATAATCTCTTACAATTTGTTAGTATTGAAAGAATGGCTAGAATGAGAAATGTATCGGAACAACCGACAACTGCTAGAAGAAGAAGTAAAAGACTTGCTGGAAGGGAGAGAAGTGAAATGGAAGAATCTACTCGAAGGAGAAATAATGGAGAAAATCAAGTTCAACCGCCAGTTCAGCAAACACCGGTACAAAATGGAACAACATATTATGATAGATTGAGTGTACACACTTGGCGATCAAATTCAGCAGTAGAAGTAGAAGAAGAGCAGCAAACCAGGAACCATAGACAGGAAGAGAGAAATCAAGAAGCAGATGAAGGAATAATTCATGGATATGAGAAAATTGGAGCGTCAGAAACATTGAGACGAAGAATACATGAAGAAAGAAGAGCTGAGGCAGAAGAACGTGCAAATCTAACAAGGAAAAATTACGAATTGAGGATGGAAAATATGAGATTACAAAGTAGAAGATCGAGAAGTACTACAAGATCATATTCAAGAGCGACTAGAAGAGAGATGAGGCGAAACTCACCCACGGTTAATGCTGAAAATAATATTCGAGAAGAAATACCAAATCCTAATGAAGAACATCGCGAAGATAGAGAAAGGACTTATGATCCTTACGTTCCAAAAAATGAAACTTTTCATGATAGGCAAAATGATAGAAATCAAGAGAATGGACAACGTCGGGGACGAAATAATCAAGATGGCGAAGGGAATCGAGAGGAAAGAAGGAGAATTTTACATGAGAGAGAAGCTCAAATAAATCAACAAATGATTGAAGAATAAATTGAAAGACACTATGCTGAACAAGCACGTTTAACTTGCGAACGTGAAAGATTGAGAGCAGAAATGGAAGAACAAGAGCTTCAGGAGATAATTCGCCAGAACAATCACGACAATCGAGAAAGAAGGCGTACACAAAACCGGAATGACGGTAATCTCAATGAAGAGTATGATAGAGTACAGAGGATGGCTGAAAGACAGCGAATGGAATTGATAAGAAATGAACAAAATCATGGAGGGGAAAATGAGAGACATCATCATATGCGAATTCAAGATAAAGATGAGGAAGGGAATCCCAGGAGAAGATGAGATGAGGATGATGAAGAAGAAATGCATAATTTCGCAAGAGAAGAAAGACATGAATGTAGAAGAAGGGAGGCGAAATTAAAGAAACCAATGGATCAAAACTCAGACGTAAATGGACAAATCTTAAAAGAATTGGAAGAAATGAGAGGAATGCTGAACAATAGAGGAGAAGTAGGCAGAAGACAATTAGATGAAGCTATAGAGGAAGCTGCGAAAACTCCATTTACAAGAGAAGTACAGCTAGGAGGAATACCCCAGAAATGTAATTTTCCTGCATTAACCAACATTTTTGATGGAACAACTTGTGAAATTCAACACATTAAAGCCTATGTGAGGTGCATGCTACAATGGGAAAATCATGATGCTATATTATGCAAGTATTTTGCATCCAACTTAGCAGGGAAGGCGTTAAAATGGTTCGAAGGTTTACCAAAGAATACAATAACATCCTTCAATCACTTGCAGACCACATTCTTGGGGGAATATATAAGTAACAATTCTTCGCGACCTGGTATTGAAGATGTGTTTGGATTAAAACAAAGGATTGGCGAAAGTTTGAAGCACCTAACTAAAAGGTGGAGAACTATGTGTAGTGAAATGGCTGGCCGTGTGGATGAGAGATATCTTATCTTATCATTTATCAATACTATGTTCGCAACCAATCTATTGTATATCCAAATTTTCAGAATCAATAATACGATCACAATGACTGAACTGCGAGAACTTCAGGAAGAGTATATTGCTCTAAAGGAAAGAAAAAACGAAATTGAATCATACCCAGTTACGAATACCAATTCACAAGCAGCGAATGCAAGCTTATTACCTAAACTAATAAACACAGCGGAGAGCACTTCGCAAGTACAACAAGAAAAGGTTACGGGCAACAATCAATAAAAACTGGTGGCTATGGGAAGCCGAGATCAAGAGGAGTATGAAAGAGAAATAAATTTCTATAATCGTGGTGGAAATAATAAAATTCAAAGACTGGATCAGCCATAAGAAACCTATGGAGGTCAAAGACAAAATTATAATAGAGGACAAGGAGGTCACAAGGTAGTATGGGAAGAGATCAAGATGCCACCTCTGAATGCAAGTGTGGAGAAAATATGGGAAGCTATAATTTTGATGGAGAATCTACCAACACCATGGAACATGGGAACGGAACCACCTCCAAGCCACAGAAGTCATGAGTTCTGTTCTTACCATCATTTTCATGGACATACTACAAATGATTACAGAAATATAAACAGAATTATTCTGAGAATGATAGATCAAGGAAAACTAAACCACTTTCTGGTAGGTCACCCACAATCTCAATCATTACTACCACCACCACCAGAGCATCACAGAGTAAACACGGTGAAAGATAAGAAAACGTTCTTCGTAGAAGTTGGAGCAAAAGCAAAAAATCTATTATGTCACTCTGTCGTGCATTCATACAAAACAATTGAATATTTTCATGATAATGTTTTGAGTAGAGTGTTCGCAAGAGACAGTGATGAAAAAGAAATTATGAACATTGCGGAAATCTCGCCACTAGAGGAGTGGTAGAAGCAGACTATTTCTTTTACCGCAGAAGAAGTCCCCGAAGGTGGAGAAGTACATGACAATCCATTGGTGGTAAAATTAGAAATTAATCCAAAACCGAAAGAAGATGAGGATGATGAAGCTGAAGATTCATGGGCAATTAATAGGATTCTAATCGATATTGGAAGCTCTGTGAACATCTTATTCTATCATACTTATAAAACCATGGGAGGGAGAGATGATGACCTTATACCATCAACATATAAGATATATGGTTTTAATGGTACTTCCAACAAGCCTAAAGGGGGGGTTACTATGTGAATTCCATTAAAGGGAATATCTTCTGAAATCCTGTTCTGTGTCGTTGACGTAGAATCACCCTACAATGCATTAATTGGTCGACCTTGGCTACATGGGATTCTAGATGTAGCTTCAACTTTCCACCAGTGCATCAAATTTCCTCACCCCAGCGGTGTAGGAATCATAAAGGGAGATTGGGTTGAAGGAAAGAAGTGTTACGAAACTGAGGTAGAATCCTGCGAAGGAAGAGCAAACAAGAAGGAAAGTTGGCGACACAAAATCAAAGAAACCAAAGAAGTGAGAGATTGATGGTGGATGCAATCGAACGAAAAGAATAAGAAATGTTGCGAAACTAATGCTAGCTCAGAATAAGAAATGGTGAACATACCACTACCAAGGAAGCAGTAGCAGAAAATAACAAAGAAGCAGAGAATGGCAAAGGTAATAAAAATAAGAA
Source organism: Papaver somniferum (assembly GCF_003573695.1). Lineage (NCBI taxonomy): Eukaryota > Viridiplantae > Streptophyta > Magnoliopsida > Ranunculales > Papaveraceae > Papaver > Papaver somniferum. The sequence continues at coordinate 139,961,450 of NC_039358.1, forward strand.
ATGTATGAATGATTGATTTGTTGCGACACTCTCTCAACAAATAAAATTCTCAAAAATACATTTTATTGAATGAAAAAATTGATATTGTGAAATGCAAATACGATATGATGATGTGCGAGAATCTCGCAGAGATAATGAATACTACAAAACACAATCAGAGAATAATGACAAAAGAGAAAGGGGCGAACCTTTATGGCGTACACCCTAGTTCGCGAATACAATTTCGCAAGAGGCAAATGTAAGACTTAAAGTACGTCATATAAGGGGGTACCTGTTGCATGGCTCAGGGAAAGGCTACACCGCCGCCGGAACCTGAGTCATGGAGATTCGGGGTTAATAAAGCCCATCCGGGAGAGGCACCTTGGATTCTCAGCTTAAGCATATGACTTAGGTTGGGCGACTAAGGTAATAAGGACTCTCCCAAGGAGTGTAGAATCTGACCAAGGTACCGAGGTACACGGTTGAGTCAAGAGTGACAGGGGCGTCTGGAGCGTACCTTGCCATTCTTGACAAGTTTTGGCTTATACTGCACTCAGCCCGAAGAAAACCCCACTTAGGGTGCAGTCTCGTAACCATAAACCCTATAGGTAAAAGGGATAAGAGGTTGCGAAAACAACTGGTTGTTGTTAAGACCGTATGGGAGGAGCCAACTTTGTATGGTAGAGGTACGCCTCCTTGAAGGGGAAACCAGGGGGAAGATAAGGGCGGCACCCTCCATTAGGGAGCTGATAAGTGTCTTAAGACGCAAATGTCATGAGGCTTTTTACTCGCAAGGGTATTAAGGCTTGTCATATTTGTACGACAATCATGAAGAGGCAATAATAAAAAAGAAAAAGATCAGACGAGATCAATGGGTTTTCGCATGAAAGTGCGAAGACGTCCTGCGATTTCTTCGCAAGACGGCAATGTAATGGGGCTCTATTTTCGCAAGAATATTTAGGCCTCTCATATTGTCGCAACATTCCTGAAGAGGCAATAATACAAAAGAAAAAGTTAAGGCAAGATCAATGGGTTTTTGCATGAAAGTGCAAGGACGTCCTGCGATTTTGTCGCAATAACAAGAGGTGGCATAATAAGACCTTTAACTAGGAAGGCAAAATAAGACCACACAGGAATGAGATTTTGAAAAGAATCAAAATTCAATTCGCATATGATTGCGAAATTATACATAAACAACTGCGAAGTTGAAGCACAAAATAACAAAAATCTACAAAATCTCTCATTTGGATACAAATAACAGAGGCAAGTATGAGAATGAATGAAATTAGAAAATGTTATTTGTCTCCACATGATAGATTTACGCAAAAATTCAAAAATTAATGATTATGTTGATTAACCGTATTGCAAGGAAGAATTGTTTTAATGAATGCAGGTCGAAATGAAAGAAACTCATATATTAAGGAATATGGGGAACCAAAAGAATTCGCAAATATACAAAAAGAAGGAATAAATGTACGAGTATTACAGAACATCAAAGAAAGAAACAAAGACTACTTCTTAGTTGATCTTTCATCATCTTCATCAGACTTGTTCTCTTCTTCGTCTGCATCAGAACCTTTATCTCCATTAGAACCTTCATCACAATCAGATTCTTCATCATCAGCTTCACTATCAGATATGATCAGACTAGGAATGTTCTTTGGGATCTCCTCCAAGAGACAAGGATAATCAGAGTGAGGAATACTATGGTCATCACAAACCATTTGAATAGTTTGATTGTGAAAATGCAAAGCGTCGTTCTTGAAGTTCGCAACAGTGATCTTCGTTTGATTCTTTAATCTAGAATATTTGTCGTTGCGAGAAGAAAGATTCTTTGCGAGTTCCTATTTTTCAGCTTCAAGTTCCTCAACTCTTTGGCGATATCTACTTTCAGATCCTGCGAAGCATATAGCAATTAATCAGTAACTTGATAAAAACTCGTGAAAAACCAAAGATTAATAAAGGAAAACAGTTAATGACCTTCTCTCTCAGAAATCATATCTCTAATCAAGGTTGTATGCTCAACTTGGAGACTAACATTTACACCTAAATCTTTTCTGGCGTTATCCAAAATTGTCGCGGCCCAAGCGATTTCATCATCACTATTTATGAGAAGACGAGAAAGAACTTGGTTTTCTCTCTCGCTAAGCACATCATTTTGACGATTGTCTTCATCTCGTTCAAGTTGAACCTCAAGAAGAGTCTCTTGGAATTTCGCCAAAGCCTTAACACCTTGATCAGAGATACGATCTTTATCATTTATAAGTTTGCTAATCTTGGTTCTTAATTCATTGATCTTCTCTTTAGAATTGAGATAAAAACGTTTAAATTGGTTGGCTAAACCTAAACTAGATCTATGATCAATCTCTAAAAGGCGAAATTTGGATTTAAGTTCATTCAAAGGCAGAGATGAAATTTTATCATTAGAGAAACTATTCAAAGATTTATTAAGATGTTCAAGAAGAGTGTCATTATCTAGGGCATCGGGAAATGAACGAAGAAAAATGGCTTCATCAGAAAGACCATAAATGTCTGCAAAAAGGATTAATCAAATAAGGTAAGACAATAGGATGAATGAATGAAAGGAAAGGAGAAAAATTGCATACCATAAAGCTGATCATTAGCTTTTTGAAGAGTAGAAATTTTGTTCCTTTGCGAAGAAGTGTCGGTTTCCAGTTGTTTGTTCTTCTCGCGAAGACCTTTAACTTCAGCTTCTAATTGTTCGTTCTTCTCACGAAGACCTTAAGCTTCAGTTTCTAGTTCTTCATTCTTCGTACGAAATTGAAGATTCTTCTTTTCAAGAATTTCGCGTATCCTCTCCAAATCTGAAGCAACAGCGAAAGAAGCTTTTCCAGCCTGCGAAGAAAATACAAAAAATAATTAAAATAAAAAAAAATTTTGTGTCACAATAATGAAGAAGTAAAAATACGAAAGCATACTATATTATTAAGAGAATGCAGGAAGTTGGGAGTCACCGATCTAGAAACTCCGTGAAGAGAACTATCACCATCCAATAAAGGAACATCGCAAATCATGGCGAGAGCTTTGCAGGTATTAGCGAGTTGACTATCTCCCATTCCTTGCCAAGAATCATAAAAGATGCCAGAGAGCTTAGCCATAGAAGATTCAAATGGAGAATCTTCATTTGCAGCAGAGTCATCATTATCCTCATCACTCTCGGAGTTTTCATGAGAAGGAATATTTGAAGGAGAAGAAGAACAAATTTTTCTCTTTTTTGAAGGAGGAGCAGTTGATTTTTCCCTGCGAAGAGCACCTTTGCCTTTATCACCAGTCTTCGCAACATTGGCAGGCTCTTCTATTTCAGCGATAACCTTCACACACAGATAGAAAAAAGAAATAGAGGCAACAATATATTGTTTAAAATCATAAGAGAATATTTCTTACCTCATCTGTGTATGAGCGAAGAGCCAACAAGGTATTAGCCTTCCCAGTCCTGCGGTAGCTATCTTTCAATTTCTGGATCTGTAGAATGTCGCAAGAATCAGCAAACAAAAGAATAAAGAAAAATAAAGAAATGTAAAGTGGGTGAAACTGGAAGAAACATACCTCTTTCTTCTTCTCGGGCCAAGAGAATACCCAAGGTTCAGAAGTAGCGAGATTCTCAGGAAGAACATTTGACCCAGCAATGTAAGGTCCTTTCAGCATCAAGGGAAAAACGCACCATTTATCATCTTTGGATTGGCGAGGGGTTGTGTTCTTAACAGAGTGCCAATCAATGTCATGCATGAGCATTTTATCTTCAGCAATAACATCCTTCCTTTTCAAGCGAATACCCCAGCGAGTATTCTCTTTCTTCATGGATATTAATTCATAATTTTCGAAGAAATTCGCTACTGTATACTTCTCAGCGATTATTTCTAGATCTACGAATTTAGGATCCCTAAATTCTTTGGAATAAAGAGATCCTTTACCAGCACCACGGTTAGCGAACTCCAGCATCAGACGGATGTAATCCCCACTCAATTGGAAGATAGCTCGCGAAAACCCCGAGTGAGCGAGAATTTCATAGAACAGAGGAATATATGGGTCATAAAGAGGAATGGGGAGACCTGCGAGAATTTTACCCAGCGAAACTATGATTGATTGATCATCACAATGTTGATCAGAGAAAATTTTGATAGAAAGAATTGATTTGGCACTTTCACCAGGAATGGTAGAAAGTGTGAAACCTTTCTCGGCAAGATCTTTTTGAACATCCTGTAAGGTTTTCACATGTTTTTGACCACTTGGAGGCATATCTAAATATAGAGTATGGGAATGGACGAAGAATTAAGAAGATTGAAGAAGGAAAATAAAAGAAAAATTACAGCAGAGGAATTTACGGAGAAGATGATGAAGTTGCAGAGAAGATGAAAAAGAGAGTAAAAAAGAAGAAAGGGGAGAGTAAGAAGAGTATATATAGAGGAGATTTTCGAGAAGATAAACACAATTAATGCGAAAAGACGTGAGCGGTTGAAAAGCAGCGGTTACAGAAGACGTGTCAAGAAACAGATGGGAGAAAAGATACGTGTGATAAATGCAGAATATAAAGTGATGGATAGTTGCGGCATTTCTCACATCGTTCTCTACTTCGCAGAGAAGATATGAGAAGAGGAAAGATGTAGGATCAGAATCTCGCAGCAATAATGCCTCAGCGAAATTATTAACAACACAACACGACAGTGTCGCAGACCAACTTCAGAAACGACATAATAAACGACATCAGCCAAATCATGAGAAAAGTGTGACGATCCTGCGAAAATTAGGGAGTTTGTGAGATTAACATTTGTAAGGTTGCGAGAATGTCGCAAGTCATATCCGAAAATAAAGGACAGATTAGCTGTCATCCACTATGTAATTCCCTATAAATAGTCGTTCAATTGTAAAGGAATGAGAGAGATCTTTTTTGAGTAAGAAGAAAGTAAATAGGAGAGAGAGAATCTAGAGCAGTGATTATTCTTGATTCCTTTATCTTTTCTTGTAAGATTGTTCAAAGATTCATCAATAAAATTAAGATTGTTAATCCAAAAATGAGTTGAACATTAATGAAATCTTGTGAGGGGTGTAGTGTAGGATTTCCTGCAACTACATAATGATTTAAGTTTGCAAAATCCAGGGGAAATTCTTTTCACGCAGTGGTGTCTGTCCGTGAGAAGAAAACCAATTCTGTAACTTTTTATTTTCACGGAGGAAGAAGTATCAGTGAATCTTACGTGATAAAAATAAAAAACCAGGGAAAATATTTTTTTTCACAGAGGGAGAAGTGGTCGTGGGAAGCTGGAAGAGGTTATTGAAAATTTGCACTGTAAGTTCCACGGAACTGACAGGCTAACAAGGATTAAGGCACAGTATTTGGGATGGACTTTAACAGGTTTGTGCGTGATCCCATTAGCTGGGGTTGAGCTTCTTTGCACTGCAATTTATGGAAGTGAGCTATTTGGTGCGTTTTTGGCAAGTGGTCGCAACCTATTCGACTGGGATTTGGCACACGGGCACAACCACAATTTGGACACCTATATAAGAGATATTTCTATCATAGATCTTATAATCTTGAATCACGCCTTTGGAGAGAAGAACACAAGGAGGAAAAGCTAGGGTTTTGGAGCGATTTCACCATCGTAACAATTTCTCTTTCATTTTCTTATATATTTGACATGGGTGTTTCTACATCCATGAGTAGTTAAACCCACAATTGAATGAGGATGAATTCCAAGTTCCAGACTTGATTTGGATTAATATATGCATTTATTTTGAGTTCTTCATATGATTATTCTTCGCTTTTACTTTAATGAATGTCTATGATTGATTAATTGATTGCTCTAGGTGGCCAACTATAGTAGTTTATTGATTGATTTATTGCTAGTAAAGGGTTAGGATATCTGTGTCATTGTTGAATAACCCATACACAAGTAGAAAACATGAGGCCTTGCAGAGGGATTCTGTGGAGCAATCGCGTGTACAACAACATTAGAAAGTGGACCTTGCGCTAAGAGTCTAACTACTAAGATTAACCTAAGTCATAAAATATAAAGCATTCGACCAAGTTACACCTTGAGTGCGCTACTACTTGGTGGCTTGGACGAATAGAATCTGATATTCGAGCGCTTAGGTGTCCAGTGACCAAAGGACTTTAGGGGATAGCACTGCGTACGTTGTTATTCCACGGTTGACAATAATCTATGATTAATGATGAATATATTAATCCATTGACGGTTTAGTAACGAAGAAGGATTCCTCGATCATCTCTCTCCATATTGCTTATAACTTAATCTTTTAATTACTAGCTTTAATTTTCTTTCATCTTACTTTTAAATCTAAAACAAAAATCCCCATTGTGACCTTTTGAACAACTAAAACTCCCTTCTCTTTATGGGAACGAATCTTATTTACTACTATATTATTCATTAGTAAAGTAGAATGTAAGTGATTTAATTTGAGCACCTACGACACACATCAGTCGACCGGATGCGCAGAGCAATCGTAGCCTTTAGTAATTGTAATGTCAGCCGACCGGATGCGCATATCAACCCGTAGATTTTAGTAATTGTAATGTCAGCCGACCGGATGCGCGGAGCAACCCGTAGCCTTTAGTAATTGTAATGTCAGCCGACCGGATGCGCGGAGAAACCCATAGACTTTAGTAATTGTAATGTCAGCCGACCGGATGCGCAGAGCAACCCGTAGCCTTTAGTAATTGTAATGTCAGCCGAGCGGATGCGCGGAGCAACCCGTAGTATTTAATAATTGTAATGTCAGCTGACCGGATACGCGGAGCAACCCGTAAAATTTTGTAAATTTGTATGTTAGCCTACCGGATGCGCAGAGCAACTCGTATCCTTGTGCACTTCTTGTATTGCTAACTAGGTGCGTGGAGAAACCTGTAGCTATGAAAGATACTTCTTTAAATGAAGAAACAAAACCCATTTGTATTATTTAAGGGCGCGCTTATTTTTGCGAATTGGCTACACAAGAATCTGTTGTACTATTGTTAAACTAAAACTTCTGTCTTGACCCTCTCGTTGTCACCTTTTGCGGTTCAGTTTCGAGAGAGGGGATCGCGCTAGATTGCTTGGTGGGTTATTTCGATCTCTCTGGTCGTACATTTTCGGCTGAATATGCTCCTGATAGTGAAGCATTTTACCGTTCGGTGGCCTGACCTTCGATGGTAGTTGTAGTACCTGGAGGCGTTCTTTTCCATCTTGTTAACGTCTACTACCATTGGTGGTAACTCGATTTCCTTATTTTCTAACCACTGTTCCAGTAGTCCGACGATTTTCTCCTGACCACATGGCAGAGGAGGTGGCTGAACGAAATCTCGCTTAGATCCCCTGATGCCTCCTTGGTTTCCAGCAACGAGTTGATATGCGGGAGCGTTCCATCCATCAGAGCTGTTATTCGCGCGCGTGTTACGGAGAGTCATCGATGCAGTGCTAACTGATTAGCGCCATGTGTGGTCCATGCTCGAATCTTTGACGTAGTCGGAGATCCTACCTGCGGCTTCTTCCAATTCGACGAAGGTTTGGAACCTGAAATTAACTAGGTTTCTCTTGAAGGATGGTGTCATTCCACTTATGAAGATCTCCACTAGTGCTCCCTTCTTAATTTCCTCATGACAATCCAGTATGAAACAGCGGAACCGAGTGATGTATTCTCCTATTTCTTCTCCTACCCGCTGGGTGCATCTGCTTAAGTCTATCGATGTAATCTATCTATTTGATGACTAAATTTTTTTGAGGAAGAGGTCGGACATGGTCTCCCATGAGTCGATGCTTTCTGGTTTCATATTATCGTACCATGTGAATGTTATGTTTGTAAGCGATTTGGGGAATTCTCTCAAGCATAAACTATCGTTAAAGGTGTGGTCATTCATAGTCACTAGGAACCGGCTGAGGTGTTCACACGCATTTCCTTTCCCGTCGTATACTTTGAACTTTGGGAATGTGTAGTCTTTCGGGTATTGATATTGAATGATCTTGGAGGTGTACGGGCTGTTCGTGAAGTCGTAGTTGTATTGTTTTGCCATGCGGTAGTTTGTCTCTAAGTACTTTTCTATTTCCTCTTGTGTTATTAATGTGAGCGCGTTCTCGCTACCCGCATCGCCATTTTCCGCTTCTCTGATAGTGTCTTGCTCCGTTGTTGTTGTTAGTTCCATCAGTTTTCTCAGCTCCTGTTTTCTTTGGATGTGGCTTTCCAACTCTTTCTGCATATCTCATAGAGTCAGCGGTGCTAAGTGTGTACTGTTAGTCGCCTGTTGCTTGTCTTTTTCCTTTGTCGCTTTTATCTTTTCTGGTTAGCGTCCTCGCGTGGTTGGTTTTATGACTGCGCCCTCTATTGGTGCTTCTTCCTCGCTGTCCCCGTGCTCGTCTTCTATCGTTACTTCATCAAGGTTGGCTGGTCGCTCAATTAATTGGTTTACCGTTGCGCTCGTGTCGGTATTCGTTGGGTGTGTCATGGTGGACCAGATACGAGCCTCCGGGTGTGGGCGCCAAATACTGATGGGTGAATATGAGATTGGTCCTACACGTCCTAGTCACAACAATGACAAAACCTTCCTAAAATAGTATGAGAGAGAGCTTGCTTTCCATTGTACTATGTCCTTTCTTATATAGGCTTTTCCCAAAACCCTTCTTCTCATGACATCATGGCACATGTCAAAGAAGCTTCCTTATTTACAACTATTTTCATTCCTCCTAATGTGACCTTCTACTTCCCTACTAATCCTTTCCCTATCCTTTCCATTATGTGGATATATTCTATTGGACTTGGGATTTAGTCCCCAGGTCCCCTATGTTTCATGGTGGGCTTATCCTCCCTTTAGGGTCTACCTACCCCTGCTAAGGGGTAACCATTTTCATGTATTAACAACTATCACAGTGTATAGATATAGTTGCACATGCCTATGCAAGAGAGGAATATCTTCTCTGGTATGGTTAACTTAGCCGTTGCTCCATAAGTTTACTTATGTTGAGCACAATGAATTAAATTGATCACTTTTGTGTTTAATTTGATTATGTATTCCGATTAAATTAATCATAGGTTTACTTATGATTAATTTGATTGAGGTTTGGATATACAAATCATTTTCATGGTTTTGGTGTCCAATAAAAATCCTTCTTTTCTCTTGAAATTAAGGTCGCTCGTTGTTGTTCTTTCGGGAATGACATCAAATGGGGGAGAGTTCTTTTGAACTTGTGCTTAATGGTCATATCTTGAGGGGTGTGCGGTTGTGGAATTTTAGAGGGGTTATCTTGTATCTTTAAAATCCTTGATGAATGTTGTTAGCTTCGGCTATATGATTGCATCTAAATAAGATGGTGTGTGTTTCTTTCTCTCAGTCATGAAATGTCTCTTACGGAAATTTCATTATGTACCCGTTCTTGTACCTTTGCTAATTTTATTGACAAAAAGGGGGAGAATTAATATGTAGTTCACACTACAAATACATATGGTTTTCGGATCATTGTGTAAGGGGGAGTGGTTTTCATGTGAGATGGAGTATTGACTAAGGGGGAGTGATACATATCACCATAGTATTATTGTTGAAGTTGTGATACAATTGAACTTTGACACTATGTAATAACTATGACACTGTATAACAATGATCGAGACTGATGCTTTCTCATTGTTATCGCTACGGATCTTCAACAACGGTGATGCTAAACTTACAACCTTTGGGATCATTGGAGTACTTGGAAGTGACGAAGATTTCGAGGAATGTTGAAGATTAGACATGTGGAATAGGAGCTACTAAAGTTTCATTATCTTTTTTGTATTCCATATGTATTGATAGTTTTGTCACTAAAATTGACAAAAGGGGAGATTGTTAGAGGACTGCTCGGTCAAACTCGCATGCGTTGCTATCTCAAACATGTTTGTCAATGTTAGTGATCAAAACTATAAGTCTTGATTTCTAGTCTCTTATAGCTAAGTCTCGGACTAGGATAGTAAGTGTAGTTGAGATCAAGGATTTCACGGCGATTCATCAAGGAACCTGTGGAACTTTTCGACAAAAAGGTATGTGGAGACTTGAACTTATCTGTCACTCAAAAGTCTATATATTCTATCTCCTACTCTTTGAGAAAAAAGTCGTATGCTATATATAGAGACTAGATTATACACATTTGGTATTTCGATCCGAGTATACCTCGTCCATCTACATCTCAAAATATGTGTTGGTAAGCTTTTCGATTTGATCAAGTTTATCTTTACCTAGTGACGAAAGTCATGAATGTTTCAATCACTTTGAAAATTGCTTTGACGATAAATGGTGTAGCAACTATATAACGTCCTCTAAGAATGTTTCAATGATTGCAATGAGAGTTTAGATTACATAACCAATGTATTCCTTGAACCGAAGTTCTCGAACTTTGTTGATCAAGAGAACCGGAAGTATGGAAAGTGTCAAGTCCGCGAACTGCCGAAGTTCTCAAACCCGAGAATTTCTGCTGGAGTTGACAAACTACTGGCATGAGCCAAGTCCGCGAACCCAGTCCGCGAAACGGCGAAGTTCTCAAACCCGAGAATTTCTGCTGGAGTTTATAAACTCTGTCCGGTGTCTTAAGTCTGCGAACCTAGTCTGCGAACTTGAGAAGGTTATATATCTAAAGATGATCTCTGAACTTAATCTTAAAATACTAAGGAATGCTTTGCAAACCGTGGCTATTAAAGTTCATGAACCGATTCTTGTGAATCAAATCATCTTTGCTTCAATTGTGTCTTGTGTAGTTACATAAGATTTCCTTGCAATTGAACAACTCTCTTAACTAGTTCATTTGAGTCATTTGAACTAGTTATGGTGAAGAAGAACATGGTTGATATGAAATGCTCTTATGGTTAACTTTTTTGGAAAACTATTGTTGAACCAACAATGTACACGTTTGGGTGCGGTTAACAAACCTAGAAGCGTACAATCATTTGTGTATGACAAGATAAGTTTTCGATATAACGGTTGAGAAATATTAGCTTGAATCTAAATCAGGTTTTCATCTAACGGTGGATATTGATTGCTTTGTAACTAAGGCAAAACCCTGATTTGAAAGACTATATAAGGGGACATCTAGCAACTCTGCAAAACTAAACCCCACACCTTACGTGTGCCACTAGTTTGCGTGCTAGAGTCGGTTCTCCTTTAGCCTTTGGTTTTCTTCTTCTAAAAACAAGGTTAACGACTTGAAGACTTCATTGGGATTATGAAGCCAGACCGATACTACTTTTATCGTAGTTGTGTGATCTGATCTTGCATCTTCTATCGTAATAGTACAATCATACTGATTGGCTACAGATTGTTTGATTTCTCCGATAGGCAAGATATAAAAAGTAATCACAAACATCTTCGTCTCATTGTTTGTGATTCCACGACATCTTGTTTCGCTACCATACGATTAAGATTGTTGTGAGGTGATTGATTAATCTAGGCTGTTCTTCGGGAATATAAGACTGGATTATCAGTTGGTTCCTGTTCACCTTGATTATTATCAAAAGATGGAACAAAAACTTTAAGGTTTTTCTGTGGGAGACAAATTGATCCTTTGATAGAATTGTCTGTGTGAGACAGATTTGTTTATTGTTAAAGCCTGCGATTTTGGGTCTTAGCAACTCTTAGTTGTGGGTGAGATCATCTAAGGGAATCAAGTGCGCAGTATCATGCTGGGATCAGAGGCATAGGGAGTACAACTGTACCTTGGATCAGTGGGAGACTGATTGGGGTTCAATTATAGTCCAGTCCGAAGTTAGCTTGGAGTAGGCTAGTGTCTGTAGCGGTTTAATACAGTGTTTATTCAATCTGGACTAGGTCCCGGGGTTTTTCTGCATTTGCGGTTTCCTCGTTAACAAAATTTCTGGTGTCTGTGTTATTTCAGTTTCCGCATTATATTGTTTATCTTTATAATTGAAATAATAAAGGTTGTGCGATAGATCATCAATTAGTATAATCCAACCTTTAGTTGTTGATTGTCCTTGATTGATCCTTGGACATTGGTCTTTGGTACCGTCCAAGTTATTCCTTGTATTTGATTAGGACTCGCTGATTTCTATTAACTTGAGTAAATCAAAACAAGAGAGAGATATTAACTCCTTGAGATACTTTTATCTAGATTGAGTCTGACTGTCTAGTTGATTCTCTAGAAAGTGTTTCGGAGTTAGTCCATACAGATTGCTAAGCGAAATATTTGGTGGTGTTGTTAGACCCCCGTTTTTTCATTTGTATCTTTATATTATAGAGCATGAAAATATAAGTTGAGCGCAAAAAGAATGAGGTCATTCCGACATGTTTTTTATTCACCTCCTTTTGTTAAGGAGATTTTAATCTCTCATCCCTAAAGAAAAAGACTTCTGTACAGGCTTCACACCATATTGCCATTGGAGAGGCTCTAAGTGGTGTTTGGTAAGTCACTAAAGTCCCTTGACTATACAACTCTGGACCCCATATAGTTGCACCAGCACCCAAATAACAAAGAAGGCTATCATTGGGGCGTCACATTCTATTAGAGGGGCGTCACCTAATAGGACAAAAACGGGTCACTCATAAGTAATATCAAAAACCCCTTATCTAAAATAATTTTGTAATAACTAAACAACTCTTATTTAGTTAATTTTAATTTAATTTAATTAGATAAAAATTAAATTAATGAATTTTGTTGCGTTCTTGGTGAATTCTGGGACAAAGTTTTTGTGGGAAGAAAAACTGGTTGTAAAATAAACTTCTACGGTTGGAAATAATCCAAACCTGGACGTAAAATCACTTCTTGGGTTGGAAATAATCCAAACTTGGACGTAAAATCACTTCTAAGGTTGGAATTAAAAGAAAACTAGACATAAAATCAGATTCTACGGTTGGAATTAAAAGGAACCTGGACGTAAAATGAGCTTCTACGGTTGGAACTAATTCAAACCTGGACGTAAAACTACATGCAAATAAAATTCTACGGTTGGAATTAATCCAAACCGGGACGTAAAATCACTTCTACGGTTGGAAATAATTTAAACCTGGACGTAAAATCACTTTTACGGTTGGAATTAAAAAAAACTGGACGTAAAATCGGATTCTACGGTTGGAATTAAAAGAAACCTGGACGTAAAATGAGCTTCTACGGTTGGAACTAATCCAAACCTGGACATAAAACTACATGAAAATAAAATTCTACTGTTGGAATTAATCCAAACCTGGACGTGAAATCACCTACAATTTTTAAGTTTTTATTTTAATTAAAGGGTAATCTACACATTTTGTATATGTGTTAGGATATCCCATAATTATTTTTTTGGACATTAAGAATCAAAATGAAGCCCCTCTATTAAAGTGTGACGCCCCAATAATAATAGCCTTCATACCAAATCAATAAACTGAAGTCAAATAATGAAGTCAACAGTAGACACACCCACATCTTCTTCTTTGCAGGTGAACTCACCTTCCTCCCCTTACTGGTGAATAGCTTCAGTCTTCATCCGTTCTTTACACAGAGGTAAACAGTTTTCATTTTTCCTAGTTTTCTTTCATTAGTCTTTCATTCATTTTGAAGGATAATTCTTAATAAAATTATCTCAAATGCAGTTATTAGCGGTTATGAGTTTATAAGTGCATTTGAAAGCGAAAAATCAAAATCAAGTCGATGTTTTTTCATTATGCTATTGTAGAAACTGGGTTTTCTCTTCCTTTATGGTTTTTGTGTTCATGAATTTATATGTGTAGGTTGTCTAATGTTCACGATTCTCGGGTAGCAAGTGTACTCCTCGGTGATTTTGTCTTAGCAAGTGTACTCCTCGGAGTCCGAGGTAACGCTATCATCCCTTCTCTACTCTCGTTTGAGAACAATTTCGTCTGAGAGAGATTTGAAATTGTACTGTGATCGAACTAAGTTTTAACAATGATTAAGTTTTTCTGCTAATATGCATAATATTTCTGATTTTCTCACTTCCTGTAGCTATGGTTCTGTTATTTACTAATATTTCTGAATACACATTACTGAAATGTCGAAACCGGGAAGTTAAGAACACTGCATTGTGGCTAGGTTATTGGAGTATTACACCTTCATAAGTGGAGTTGGAAGTTGAGACAGAGATGTCGAAGGAGTAGACTGTAAAGGGCCGGTGGAGCTGAGACAACTTGGAACACCTATAATAGACCTATTAGCGAAGAAACTTGATATAGACTTCACTGCATAGTCAATGGGCCAGGACATGATTGCAAATAAGATACAAGCAAGCCACTGCATCTTGTTCAGCCTTGGAAAACCAGTAAATTTTTCTGCAAATTCCATTAGTAACACCTCCAAAATAATAGGAACTCCAACTGATACTAGAAACCAATGGCTTCCGGTGATTCCCTTGAACACATTCTTCTTCTCGGGTGCTCTTGCATTAAACTGATTGAAAACCAAGCATAGAACAAAACCATTGAAAACCATGGCTTTTTTCACTTTCCGATCCATTCCTAAGATGTCGCCATCCTTGATGAGTTGAAAGGTTAGTAAAACAATGGCCTGATAACACACTTGAACAAATATATTCCTCCTCATAGACTTGGTTATAATAGGTTGAGTCTGAATTATTGGTCGCATTTCCAGCAATTCCTGAGTTGGTGCCTCTGTCAACATAGCCAATGCAGCCAGAGTTCCCACCGTTAAGTTCACCAGAAACAACTGGAGTGGTGTTATTGGAGTGTCGCCTTGGAAGACAGTTGTGACAAAGGTCAGAAGGATTCCTGAAATGTTTGTGGTGAGCTCAAGCTGGAGGAACTTGCGAATGTTTTGGTAATTAGATCTTCCAATCAACAAGACTTTAACAATAGAAGCGAAATTGCCATTCGGAATACTAATATCGCAACTTTCTTTTGTCATTGCAGAGTTGTTTGTCCCCATGAAAAGACCTACATCTGCTTCTCTTAGAGCTGGAAGTTCAACCGTTCTGGTTCCCATAAATGCAACCACTTGACCTTTTTGATGTAAGCTCTGTACCAAGAGTAGCTTGTCTGAAGGACTTGCACTGCCCATCACGGTTATCCTATCTGCTTTTTCCCTCCTCTCCTCAGCGGTGAAATTTCTGAAGTCTTCACCTTCGAGCACAATAGCATTTAAGTCCTTCTCAGGGACAAAAATTCCATATTCAATAGCTATGGGTTTCACCACTGCCAAGCTCTCTGCAGATACAAGTTTGATGCTAACGCCAGCATTTCGTAAAGCATCCACAGCCGTCTTTCTCGCCTCTGGACAACATGGGTACTTCACACCCAAAAGTAACAACAAGATCAAGTTATTTTCACGCAATTCTGTAATCATAACCTTTTCGTTAACACCATCATCCTCGGCGCCTTCAGTTATTGTGCTGTAAGCGAAAGCAATGGACAAGAGACCTTTGTTATCCATATCCTTAATAAATTGACGAAACCCATCTCTTTTTCCATCATCCAGGACATTTTTTATCCCATCAATATTATAGTATTCAGAGCACATTTCCAGAATAGTCTCTGCAGATCCTCTCCAATGCAGATGAAGTGTTTCTCTGGCACCTTCATTCTTCCTCATCAATGACCCTCTTTTTTTGCTGTCAGAACCAAAGGATGAACTAATTAGTACACTACGACTTTGTTTCAATTGCTCCATATCAACTCCTAAGTTCAACTCAGCCCAAGGAATTAGGAGTGGATCCTCCATCGGACCAGATAATGCACCAGACTCAAGAATTGCTGCACCAACCCCGTCGCAAATCATCTCAACAACCTCAGGAGATATGACAGGGACATTATTTCCGCCAGTAATTTCCTCACCAATGCAGAATACGTCTACCTTCATCTGGTTCAATGTAGCTTTATTGATTACGAAACTCGTCATCGAACCCAAGGTGGTACCTCCAGATGATTCACAAATTATAACCTGATGATCTTTTGATGTTCTATCATTCCAGTACGAGAGTGATAGACTGACGACTAATGGCAACCCTTCATGCAACCCCACCAGCAAAACTGCAAACACGTTTGCCAGGCTAGCAAATATTCCTCGTGGCCTTGTAACGAATCTCTCCACAGCTTTCATCAACTCGTCAGCAGCAGTTTTTTTGCTAATTTGATCCGGGTAACCAGTTTCATCATCTTTTTTCCCTTGAAAGTAACGCAAGAGCAACACCAGAAGAATTAAGCACTGCCAGAAACAGACCGATATTTTGAAGGTAGTTATTCATCTTATCAATTTGATGTTGTAGTGGTTTTTGTTTTCTGTTGGTATCATGAATTACTTTGCTCATCATTTCTCCCATTGTCGTGTTCATGCCTACTGATATAACAAGCATTTGACCAGACCCATGAATCACCTTTGCACCATAGTATAAAAATGGGTTCTGAACATGACTAATTGTCAATTTGTGATGCAAGATACCATCGTCCACCTTCAAATTGTCACCATTCAAATATAACCCGTCAGCAGGAACCCAATCTCCAGACCTCAAGAGCACCAAATCACCGACCAACACTTCAGAAACAAAAACTTCTTGCAGAAGTCCCTGCCTTAGTACATTGGTCATCTCAAGTTTACTCTTGTTAACTAGCTTCTGTGACTTTCGAAAACTGAAGTAGTTTCTGAATGAAGTTACAGATACTAATATGAAGACGGTGATTAATAGAGTTGTCACGTCGTACCATCCATTTTTTTGGCCTTCTTCCTTGAGACCAGACCCAAGAGATATTACTGCACAACATAACAGCAAGATAATTGTGAAATCTTTGCAGGCCCTAAAAAGAAAGTGGAAGAAGCTTTTAGAAGGATCGGCCGACTCCAGCAAGTAAGTGTTTGTTCCATATTCAGCTTGTCGAAGTTGAAGATCTTCAGCTTCAGGTGAAATTCCATTCTCCAAATTGGTTGCAAGAGAAGCTGCAATTCCTTCGAATCCTCCATGATCACCAAGAGTAACCAGGTTCCTCTCCTTTAAGATACTAATGAGAGTATCCTTGTTGATCCTGGTTGGAAGTGGCAAAACTTCTTGATTATCACTGTTGGTATTGTTGTTCATGGTGGTGATGATGTTGGTGGCATTGCAGTCTTCGTCATCGCTGTAGATGTCAAGATGAATATCTGCCAACCGATCAGCATGATTATCGTAGCCATCATTAGAGAGAGCTGTGTAAGTTGGCAAGTCATCATCAGCAGGGTCTGTGATGGATATGTTGTTATTTCCATTGTGGCTAATGGAATACTTCAGACGTAGATAAGCACGAAAAAGCAGTAAAACCTGTCGCCAGTGGTTCCGAGTACTAGTACTACTTCCTTTCAGTTAGTGTGCTAGCATTCTTTCGCTCAATAAGTTCCATCTGGGTTGAGTCAATATCATGATCAACCGGCAACATCATGATCACGAACAGTATCCGCAAAGCTGAACAGAAATACAGATTACAAATTTCTTCTTTTGGTGGGTTGTTCTGTGAAGAGTAAGAAACTAAATACCTTTCTTCTGAAGATGAGTATGAGAAACTAAACACAGGACAAAGCAGCTAGAGAAAGCAGAGACCCCTCTAGTAGCAAGAAAGAGAAGACAATTTATAGTTTTGTATGATGAGAAAAACCATGACAAAAAGAATTGGGAAGTGGGCGCGTTTTTGCAACAGCTGCACCCACTGCAGCCTGCAGGAAATTTCCTCGAAGTTTCAGTTCTCAAATGTGTTGGATGATTGACATTTGGATATTAAGTTTTAAAAGTTCACACTTCGCATGACGATGGATGAGCCGTGAAAGAATTTGGTTTCAGCATTTATATACAGTTTCCGTGTCATTTCTATAAAGTTATTACAAGGAAAAATGGAACACACCAAATTTGGTATTAATTACAAAAAAACAAAACAAAACAAAACAAAAAAAAGAAGAGGAGGGATCCGTTGACAGCCTCCTTTTTAACAAGTTTTGACAGGCCCACACCAGTCGTTGGATGACCAAACAAACCTCACGCATAGACGGCCGATAATTTTCGATTTAGATTCGGGTTACCGGGTACTGCCATGTGATTAGATGTCCTTTTTCTTATTTTAGACGTAGATCAAGTTTCTTTCTCTTATCCAACTCCCAAACACAGAAGATTCAAGATTGATCCATATGCATTCCTTATGCTTGAATGATATTGTGATCAATCATCCAGTTAAAGTAAGGATGTGAATTGATTAGATAATCATTAAACTACAATTCCTACAAGATTACCATTAACAGAAAAGGGGTATTTTTGTTACTCATATGATATAAACGCCGATCAGCAAAAGAACAGAGGTATGGTCTGCCAGTAACCAATCTAATAGTAGTTTTCCTTGACTAATCAATCAACCCACTGAATATTTCATTTTGAGGTTTCGTTGCCACTTATTAAACAGGAACGGCGGTGAATTTCAATCAAAATCGCTTAGATCTCATTTAAGATATATACCATGGTCCATGGTTTCACGAAGAACAGTCGAAACATGGCTGCAACGTAATCGAAAAATATTTGATTATCTACCGTGATTTTTACTCTGATTGTAAAACAATTTTTTCTTACCAAAACATAAAAGACAGTCTACATGCCCAACCTTTATTCGATTTGAAACTACGGAGAATAGTGAGAGAAGAAGCAGACCAGTGAGAGAAAAAGAGGAGAGAGACGAACTTACGATATGAAAATTCAAAACCATCAGATTTCATTACGTATACCCGATGATCCATATTTAGGTGAAACTTTTTTGACCGTCTATGCACGAGGTTTGTTTGGTCATCCAAAGGCTGGCATGAGCCTGTCAAAACTTGTTAAAAAGGAGGCTGTCAAGGGATCGCTCCTCAAAAAAGAATAAATAATCGCTTCCGTTGATAAATCTAGGAAGTTGTTAGCTTTTGAGGTAGTCGGTGTCATGTATGTGCTGCGTGGTAGATTTGATGGTAAGTTGGTAACTTATGTACATGTATGATGACTGATAAGTAGTCTGCCGAAAGAAAACAAATGAAGAAAAGCATAAGAAAACCCAAGATTTCTAGTCATGGTGGGTACAAAATCTTCAATTCTAAAGAATATGAAATGAAATGTCATGGTCAATCGTCATCGCTGATTCTTTACATGAGAAAAGTTCATCATCTTATCTCCCAGACCGCGTTCATCTTCAATTGAAAGTCCAGCTTTAACTTAAAAATCCCAGAAAAGAAAGGAAAAAAAAAAACATTCACCGGTGAACCAAGATAATGTGGCTAAGCATTTGCCACTCGTACATGACCAGTGTAACTGGGTCAACAATATTTCTCCAAGGAGTTGAAGGTAGTGTATCTCTACTTTTTAAGCATTTTCTTGGAACATTCCGAATCAACAGTTATGCTAGATTTTACATCGAAGGAAATCCTAATTTTATGTTTGTATCTTTCCACTACAATGGTATAATTTCAAAATGATGCAACCATTCACCTTATCACACACCCATTGGCCATTGATATGGTAAATGAGAGAGAGACGGGGCCAAAAGAGTACAAAACATAACTCTGAAATCAATCAAACCTTTTTCTTTTCTCTAATTGGATGAGTCAAAATGATACAAAATCTTTACGGGAATGAAAATTTACTCAAATGAGATTTCATCAATCCATAGGAGTAGGACCATCTTCTGCAACTACCATCTCAGCTCCAAGCTTACCCAAATTGATAGCAGTCAGCATCAGCTTACCTGCTTCAGGAAAGCTCTTGTGCTGCATCAAAATCCCTTCAACAGTCAAACCTGTGTTATCCTTCAGGGTAGACAGCTCATTATCACGTTGTAATGGCATCACTTCTTCAAACCCACTTTCATAAGTCTCAGCTTCAGGCCCATAACACTTGTTTGCTGCCTGGAAGAGAACAGTTTCTCTCAACACTCGTAAGGTCATTTCATCACTCCATCCTTCATCCACAGATGCTTGATAGAGTTTTCCCCAATCGTCCTGATCTGCAGCGTTCTTCCAGCATTCTTCCAAAAGGCTTCTGCTGGATTTCCGAAAGGAGGAGCTGGTCCATGCAAATACGTCAAATGCCAGCAATGATAGTTCTGGGATTTGGCTCTCAAGGCAGAGTTCGATCAGACCTCCAGGTGGGAGAAGCCTATCACAATCTTGTTTCTCTTCGTTATCAGAAAGCAGTCTCACGATTACTTCCTACAAGAGACAAGTGCCATTAGAGGCACATGAAAAATCTTAAGTAGACATTTTCTACGACCAAGAATCAGCACCAGAGGCAGATATATAGTTTTATATAATTAAGACACGTATTACAGACAGTCTATCCCACGTCCAAGGCACAGTTTTCAAATTGTTTTCACTTCAAAGAAAAGAAATATTTTTATGTTTATCAGTTCAAGAGATCATTTGGTGCATAGAGTAGTAACACATACCTGCAACATTAGAATCTTTAAATCAGCCTCGATTCGCCTGGTCTTCATTTCAAAATCAGAATCCCTCCCTGTTGGTAGTTGAATAGAAAAAAATGCAACTATTACGACCTATCTAGCATGAGAAAGTCAGGGAAAGAGAGTGGTGTTTTTATACGAAATTTCAAATTAGTGGCGGCAAAGTAATCAATGCTAAACCTGCTAATGCAGAAATTTTAGACAAGTGTAATAAGCGCTTTCGATCAGCCAAACTTTGCTCGGATCTGACAATGTCAACATCTAAACCATTTTCAGATGCTGAAGCAGAATCATCCTCCTGGAAAAGCGCCAATGTATGAAGAGTTACTGATGCAGAAGAGAATTGGTTTAGAAACATCTCATGAAGCCACAACAGATCCTTATGCTGCTTCAGGAATATAGCAAGCTCTTCCTGGAACTCTTCTCCAAGTCGCAGTAGCTTCCCAAACTGGCGACTCTGATACAATTGCTCAAAGACGTAGTAACTAAACCCGCCTCTGGGACCCAAGCTCTCATGCTGGAAAATAGAATTTTCCATATAATTATTATCAAAAAAAGCAAAGGAGGTACGGAGAGAGAGGTAGTACAAAATAAAAGAAAAGCATCAAAATCGGAAACAAAGTAATAAAAATGTTCAATAGATGAACAATTATTCTTGTTGCACATGATCTTCACTTAACAATCAACAGAAGCAAGTCTACACTACGCATAATAAACATGGGAAAGAAAAAATAAATCATCTTTAGAATGTAAACAGTGTTCCCACCATAAGACTTCGCAAAAGCACTGTGTCAATGAGGTCGCAGCATATATTCCACAAAGAAATATAACTTTCGTGTCGTCTGGCAATAGACAGCAAAGGTGATGAAAGCTCCCTAAGGATGAGCTCCATTGGCTCTTCCACGCCTTCAGAGAAATCCTGCAGGTATATACTGATTAAATAAATACAGAAGCAAACTAGCAAAACAAATATCCACTTTGCTTCCGCAGATAACAGTCCAACCTTTCTGCTATCTCACACAAGAATCCATGGTGTACTAGATATCCTAAAACACACAGAGTAGCAGAAGCATTTGAGCTAAGAAGCAAAATGCATGTATACTCAAATTCTTAACAACCAACATAAAAGGAACAGGTTTACAACCTTGATCCACCATTTTACCTGGTATCTGGCTTCTGCAAAACCCTTGATTAGTTGATATAGTGAGTCCAAAAGCACATCCCTCCTATTCCAATACTCATCCAAGAGACCTTTGTGTTCTTCTCCTCGTTCCAATTTTGCTGTGATAGCACCAGAATATGTCTCAAGTAAAACATCGGCCAGCCCTTCGAGATGAGAATATAAATCCGACTTTGCTGATAAATCGGTTGCTTCCTTTAACAGTTGAAGCATGAAATCGGCAACGCTCCAAAGCCCATTACGGACAACAAGCTGACAATACCAAGGTGTTAAGCTTTCCAGAGACGGGTACCAAGTATGGTGCTCATTTCTATAATGCATCGCAGAGCGAATCAATGTTGTGCAAGCATTAGAGAGTTCACAAGCACGTCGAATCTGAACAATATATGGCTGATCTCCACTGATTATGTATTCCAGCTGATCCGATAAGCAGTAAAATACTTGTTCCAGATCAGAAACTTTGCTATAGAATACTTCAGCATTATCTCTGTCCATGAGAAGCACAGTATTCCGACGGGCTCGCTCACCAACTAATTGAATCAGGTCCCAAAGTGAACCTGCCATTTCATTAGGTGGTTTTGAAGCAGAACTAGTCCCGTCAGAAGAATTCTGGTTAAGCAAGTTTTGCAGTTCTCTCAACTGTATCATCCCAGCAAGTTTCTCACCATGCTCCATGATAGTTTGCAATGTATATCCTGCTAGGAACAAAAGATAACGCGGGCTTCATGCAGCAGAAGACTAAATGAAACTTTTTAAACTAACACTAATCAATCATTCACCCATTTTCTCATACATAATTCCAAATAGCTAATGTTCCTACCTAAACCTAACTGACCAGTTTAATGAAGACTGAACTAGAAAATATTCACTAACTCGATGCACTGTAAAAACTAAAGCAGAAGAGTATCCACAGTAGAGTAGATCTGCATAACCATATAGACTGCTGGATGCAGTATTGTTGGAAAGTCAGGATGAAATTAAGGTTGACAGAAATAGAGAAAACAAGTGTTCGGATGAATTGTATTTAAGTGCAGGAGAAAGACCTGATTTAAAATGTTAATGACAAGTTAAAAAATGATGGAATAGGAAACAGATCCTTACTCTGTTTAGAAGAAAGCTCCTCGTGGCACTTCGATAGAGCAAGAAACTGAAGAAACCTTTGATGCTTTTGTTGCTTATCCAATAGTTGGGATGACATGACGCCCATAGCCACAATCTCAGCTCCACGTGTTGTTGTCCAATGTTTAGCTAAAGTGTCAATAATGGACTTGCTCGTGCGAGCAAAAACATTTGTTTCGCCATCCTTTTCAAATGATCTGGATTTTCTAAGCTTTTCTAGTGAGCTATCAACATCACCAGATAAGAGAAAATCATGAAACAGGCGACCAAGTAAAGCTTCTGATTCTTCATCCTGAACACTTCGACGAGCAATCCCACTTAAAGCCATCTTCTGTCCATCAACAGCATCCCTTGCATCAGAGCTAGTCCGCCTAGCAGCAACATTGCTTCCAAACATCAGGGTTTTTCTTTCTTCTTCAGCAGGACCTTCATTTGAGCTCCCTTTGCGCGACACACTTCGCTCAGGAGGCTCCACCCCACCGAGTATAACTGCCTTCTCAGGTATTGCCCATACTCCTGCTTGTTCTGTTAAAACGACCCAAGCACCATCTTCACTACCGTCTGTAGATGGGAAAACAGAAGCATCCAAAACTCTTCCTGCATCCCAAGGTAAATCAAATTGATATAGTCGTGTCGAGTTTCTCCAGTAATTGGATACTGTTGCAGTTCCATCACCAGAAAGTATGATTGCTGATCCAGAAGGCTTCCCCCCTGCACGCAATCTCATGGAGAACAAGAAATCTTCGTCTTCTACTCTTGCTTTTGGGATTATTACTTGGATAGGACACTTTTTCTCTAACACCTTTTCCTGTACTGGCACAATATTTCCAGAAGAATAATCCATTCCAAGTTTATACTGCATTGTAAGAATAGAGTACTGTGTATAGCTAGAACTGCTCATCCGATCCTTACAAAAAGTAGCAATAAGAATCATTATTTCTTTACCATGCTCATCTACCTGCATGTCTACAGGCCATATCTGTTTCTGACCTGCCAAATCCTTCTTAACTCCTAAGTCACTATCCGTGCCAATAATCTCATGGGACCAAAGCATTGAAACATTCAACTCAGGAGTAAAATTAACATTAAAACAATGTATCTCATGATCTGTCAAGAGAAAGAACTGCTTACTAGAGTCTGTTGCACTAAGAAGCCTAAAACGCCAGATAACTGACCTTGGATACCCCTTGCCAGCTAGAGGTTGGCCATTATCAATACTTTGGTCAGCTGAGTTATGAAAGCTCCGAGGAATTTTTTTCTGAGATATGCCAGAGGGACTGCACTGGAACTGCCAGACTTCACCACTGGAACAACATGCTAGGGCAAAACAAAGAAAACACCCGGCAACAGGAATAGCAGAAGTAATCAGCGAATTAAAAGAAACTGTTGCTGACAATGAAGCACTTTCAAGTCCTCTATATTGTCGACTTCTGTTTGGAGTAGTTTTTCCACCACCAGGTGTTATAGTGGTCTCACACTCATCATAGCTAGCATGACTAACAACTGGTGAGGACCCACCTTTAGAATAAATGTCTGGCCAGTATATGACAGTTCCTGTTTTCTTTTTAAGCATTACGATACCTGCAGACTTGCACTGCTGTACCACCTTGTCTTTGGTCCCACTTCGGCTATCCCAATCAACAACAGAAACCATCCATGTTTTACCATCAGTGGCGATTGAGCATTTATCACCTCCATCCGAAACGGATGGAGGGAAATCAAGTACGATACATTTTTTTAGGGGTGCTGGAGACAGATAATTCCAAACAAACAGCCGTTTTCCACAGATAATCCAAGATAGGGCTGTCCCCTTGTCCATTCCACCGCAGATCCCGGTATCACCTGACAAGAGAAATGTGGTTATCTCCCTGAAGAAGTTCTAGCCAAGTAAATGCAGAGAAAAGTTAAGACCATTTCAAATAAATACTAACTGCTAACCTTGAGCACTCTTCTGCTGGTAACTGGACTGTGCATCACGAACTTCTTCAGGGAACTCTCCAACATATACCGGCTTTCTTGGATCTGCATCAGTCCCTTTCTTACTTTCCTTTAGTTGCGGAATTCTGGGTATACACAGGAGGTCAGTAGTTTTTACATATTAGAGGAAAAACTAACAGGAAAATGTGCTCAAATAAACCTTGTGTTAGAAAGAGAACAATTTTTGGAAAACGATACATTAATAAAGAAAGAAAGCCTCCACAACAGGGTACATGTGGAATAAAATCAGTATATTTGAACTGCCAAACAAATACAGGTCACAAGAATCAAAGGCCCGGATACGAACATGTTGTGACATAGTTGCTTGGTTCATTTTCTGGTATGTTCAACACTAACAAATTAGGATGAAAACTGATGATACCAAACATGAGCTCCCACAATAACTTGAGATTTCGCACCAGAAGTCCAGAACATTAGGATAACAAAAGACGCAATTGCGAAGGAAAATGGCCATGATTCAATAAAATAAACTCTAAAACTAAAACGAGTGGCAGTTGAACAAATTCCAGTGGATGCTTCCCTAAGACCTATTTTCTCTGGGCTATAGCGCATCAAAGAAGACAATTATCTTTCTGATTAGTGGTTATCTTACTGGTAGACTCCTTCTAATCGATTTTAATGATGTATTCTATTGGTCATAGCCATATTGCCATACTAATTCCAGTATAACTGTTCAAATTCAAATTGTTGGTCAATACTTTTCCTAACTCGCATGTCCCAGTTTCTAGCTACGATATTTCTAGACAGTTTTTCCCCAGCAAATAAACCACATAAACCATTTTGGTCAATTTATCCAACTCGATGGTGACCTAAACATGACATTACTTTCTCCCACACAACAACCAAGTGAGCTGGATACAATATCTAGTTCCTCTTTTCACTCAGCAAGAGAGATCTAAAGCAGTGAAGTATCTTTTTATAGCATTCTGTACAATTAAGAACTTAACAATAGCTATTAGTAAGCCAAGAAGTATGAAGTCCGAGTCACAGAGACGACTATGTTCCTTACCATCTAAAGTGGAGTACAACACGTAACTTGGTCTCATCAGTTCAGTGCATCTAGAGCTACTCTTATGATCACTATTGAAAGATACTACACAATCAAAAACCTCAGGTTGAAATTCTCAAAACGTCATCTAGTCCTAACAGAAAACTTAAAACTTACTTCTACAAACCGATAGAGTCGAGTCACGAACAATGCCCAAAATCACGATAACAAAACTGAAGTTGTAAACCCTAATTCAAATACAGTACAGTAAGACACATGTGAAATAATCAGTCATATTCGAAATGCAAAAACTCAAATCGTGAGAAACGGAAACCTAGAGTTTCACTAAATATGTTTGTATTTGAAATTTGATTTTTACCTTGCAAGAACAGATAATCGAGAAACCCACGGTGCAGGAGTTCCGGTGTTAGGTCTGTTTGGAATTGAAGTTCCGAGAGGAGATGATGAGTTTTGGTTATCTGGAAGTGGAGTAGCGGGTGAAGCTGGAAGTTCATGACCTAGATTTCGGTCTTTTTGAGAACTGAAATTGTTTTTCTTGACTGGAGGGGAAAACATGGCTGAAGTACGAAAGATGGAAGTATCAGGCTTATAGGGTTTCTGTGCTCATGAAATGATCAACACGGGAGATATGATTCGTATGAAATGCGAGACGGCGAGAGGGACGAGATTCTTCGTTTGCAGTTGGCGCTCACTGCGATATGTAAGTTTAAGGATGCGGGGATACTGAACTGAAGCCAAACCGACGGACCGAGTGGGCTAACAAGCTCAAGCCGAAAATTGTATGGCCTAAAGCTTTGATAAGCGGCCAAATTGGGGTATACCCTAATTAGTTAGGGTATACCCAATGAGACAAAACCCGGGTTAGTATGAAATAAAATACAACGCCCTTAACCATTTATTTTCAAAATGGCTAATATATTCTTTTTTGATTAACACTAAAAAATCTAATTAGGTTAATTAAATAGATTAAAATTTCTGAAATTATGAATTTAAGTTATGAATTTTTGCCCCAGAGTCCCACACTACTCATTCAAAACCATTAATATCCTCCTCTGAAGAAATCTTTTTTCAAATAATTTCAACTCGTTTCTCTCTCCCCTTTCTCTCCAGAAACCGGGAAAAAAAAAGAAACTCTCATCTTCTTCGTTTTGATCATGATCCGCCCTGGAATTGATATGATTTTTAAGATCTTCCGGCCAGATCAAAGTTAAACTTCCTAGTTTGTATAGTTTTTAATAAAACAAATTGTTGTTCCAACAATTTTCTATGGTTTTTTTATTTTAATTCTGATCAATCAGATGGCTTATGTACGTTGTCTTGATTTCTTATTATATATTTGTATAATAATTTCATATAGCCTTCATGGCGGTCCTATTGATTACTACAATCGTTTCAAATACATCTTTGTGGACGAATTACATTGACTTGATGTTGATCTACATTATTGTGAAGATCCATGGCTATCGGATATGATCGTGTTTTCGATACACAACACACACTACTCCTCTGTTATAGGAGCATCAAATCTTAAACAAGAAGATAATTTTGTTCTCAATGAAGAACAACAAGTCAAATGGTGGAATCAGAAACTTCACCCCATCCCTCAAATAACATCGATTTTCTCACCGAACTACATGAATTTAATACTTTTGTTGTATTTTAGAATACATAAATTTTGTATTTGTTCATGTATTTCAATTAGATTCTTGTAAGAATTCTATCAATATATGAAATTGGGAACATTTACGCATGTTCCTTCAAAAAAAAAAACCTCCTCCAGTCCTCTTTAATTAATAATATGATTTCAGATGAATTTCCTCTCTTGAAAGCTCTCTTCTTAGAGCTTCTGGCCTCACCGGAGTATATTTCAGCCAATAGGATCATCCTGTTTTTTTCACACCACCAATATTTCGTCCGGTAACACCACCAAATCTATTTTACTATTTACGATATTTTGTTTCTAGCGAATAGCAAACCTAAAAAAAACACAAAAAAACGATTTATTTTCCCGCTGCTACTACACACAAGCACTAATCACCGATCTCTTCTACTTCAAACTAAACCCTAATCACCAATGGTTTACAGTTCAACCAGGTACGTTTTGATTGCATGTGAGGGCTTACAGTTCAACCAGGTGAGGCTTTTCAATAGTGACATGTATTATCATGGTTTTGATTTGAATCAAGTTTTGTAAATCTAGTTTAGGTTAATTCTTTTAGGGTTTTTACCGTAAAAAAAAATTATAAACTTAAATGTCAGGGTATATTGTATAAAAAGTTTTATCTCTAAACCCTAATTCTTTTTCTTTTTACGGCCTCTCTCATCTCCCTGTTTCGATTTTTTTTTTTTTAAGAATATCGCAATTTAATACATCAAGACAGAGTATCGAAAAGATGGGAGAATCGGCTGGTTTACCAAATCATGAAGGCCGGAGGAAGATTCCTTTTCTTTTATTTCTGATTACTTTGATCTTATTTCAAATTACTGTGATGATGATGTCCCATCATAATAGATTATATAATGGTAAACACGAAGTGAATTTGATTTTGCTTACTCTATTTCATATTTAATTATTTTTTTATTTTTATTTTTGTTGATGGTTTTAGATTTGAGTTTTTGAATTTTTTTTGTTTCAGTCTTCCTATACCAAGAAGTGGATGAAAATAGCGTCAAATCTTACCAAAATGAGGATGGAGTTGTTATTGAGAGTATGACTTCTGTCCACCCAAATAGACATGGAGAAGTACTTCATTTGTGCTTGATTTGTAAAATAAATACGGGTTATGACCATTACTATGTTACTTGGGTTTGTGTCCATTACAGGTATTATCTTGCATTTTTTTCATCGATAATGGGACATCATCATCATCATAATTTGGTGATTAGTTAACTAGAATGGTATATATTCTATTGGATCGATTTCTAAATCTAGTGATTACCAGTTAATAAGTTGTTTGTTTGGTCTAGATGTATAGGTTTCTCATCCTATGCGCGCAACTATCTATGGGCATCTAGAGAAGATTTCATGCGTTGAGGAATTCAACATAGTCGTCATGAATCAATACGAGTGGAACAAGGTACGTCTCAATTAGCTATTACAAAATATTTATGGTTTTTTTAATTTAAATGCAGGGATATGGATGTTTTTGCAAGGAAGTAGAATTGAAAGCAGTAAAATAAGTGGTTTTCCCCCTCCCCTTTTGTCTTGATTAACATTTGTTTCAGTTACTTGCAAATTATACATATCCATTATTTAGTTTCCAATCGAATGAGGGTTTTGTTAGACTTGCGGAAGTCACGACGCTAAGATTTTGGTGGCTTCGCTACTTAACTATAAACATTTTTGTCTAATGCCTTGTGAGTTTTCTTAGTTACGATGGAATTAATTGTATCTATTCAAATCTATGTATTTTGAAGGTACATTATCTATTATTTGAAGTAAAGATGGTAGTAGCTTGGAATTCGTAAGAAATAGAACTTTAAAAACACAGTCAGGAATGTCTAGGAGGTGCACTTAAGGTTGTCATGTTTAGGAGCGCGTCTTACTAAACACAACCAGGAATGTTTTCTTTAACATGTCAAAGTCACAAGAAAAAAGAACCATCAATCTAGGTATGTCATTACACCAAAGTTCCATTTGTATCTTACATAACCAAAAACAATGTTCTTAGGCGCGTATGTTTGGTTTATAAGTAAAAACGATTTGGTAGAAGAATAAAGGTATCATCGAGCTCTGGCGATTAGTCGTGCGACGCTGACCTAGTCAAACCCAAATTTTCCCATCTTCTTCTTCGATCAATCTCTCCTGTCTCTCTGTTTCTTCTCAATCCTTAATGGTTTTCTAAATCATTTCACGTTCTTTTTCCTTTTCAGATGACCTAATTTAGATTTCCTTTAGAGTTAATTTAGATTTTCAAAGTTACCCTAATTTTAAAAAATTTCTCAAAACCCTAAATTCTGATGTCTAGTCTTTTCAATTAATTTTGTTATTTGCTATTTTCTTTTGTTTCTTCTTGATATTATCATGTTCAGATTTGTTTGATTGATTTGAGTTTTCCAGTTTTGTGAATCGGGATACAATTTTATTTCTAATTGACTGTCTATTTGTTGTTTTTTCTGATTAGGTTATGGGATGAAGGAAGTAGCAACATAGGGTACCGAGTTTCACCATCATGAGATTATGAGAATAGAAAAGGGATTTGAACAGATTTGGAGGTTTCTTCTTAGTATGGTTCTTGCAAATTTCAAAGCTTTCTTACTTTGGTTATAGTCATTATTTTTCTATTGATTAGTTTGGGTGTGCTACTCTAGCATTATGAGATCCTACTTCTGTAGGGATTTGGTTATTGAAGACAAAAATACGTTTATTTATTGTTCTTCTCTTGATTCAAGGGATTTTATTGAGATGATTTTGTTTCTGGGGGTTTTTCTAGTCTCATAATTACCTCCATAATAGACTTTATAAACTATCAATGATGCTTTTCATGGTTGAAGATATCCAAGATAAACTCTTTTTGTCCAAATTATTTAAGTTAATTAATATGAGGAATTGGTTAAATACAGATTAATTTTATCCTCAGAATCTTTTATTATGAATTTTAATCTTGAAAATTGTTTAGCTCAGAAGTAATTCAACACTTCGCATTTTGGTTTGTAAGCACGGGATGGGATAGTGTAATAACTGATGGAATTTTGGTCTGTTGAGTGAAGTTAGGGTAATGGACTAGACTAGAACAGCTAGAGAGAAGTGTGAAGTAGTTTGGTTATATTCTTTCATAATTGTTTATACTGATTATCTTCTTTATAATCTGGAGTGGTGGTCTTCTTTGTTATTCAGAACACAAATTCTATCTTTACTGCTTGATCTTCAACTTTTATCGTTTGCTCTTAGGATCTGTTTCAGTCTGGCGAACACAAATTCTATCTTTACTGCTTGGTCTTCACAGAAAATATGGAGCCTAATGTTTTCTGGTCTGCTTCATGTACCTCTGTTTCGCAAATTGTGTTTACAAATTCTGGTGTTATGGTTAATTCCTCAACTGAAATGAGATACAATTCAGTTTTGTTCTTAAACCCGATTTCAGAGAATTCAGTTTTCAGTAACCTAGATATAGGAAGCTGTCTTGATAAGGAAATTGTTCTTGAACCTACTCCTATAGCAATTCTACCTCCTGAACCTTTGATCTCGGAAGAAGAATTTGAGAAAGAAGTAAATCTCATGATGGTGGACTCGACGGACTCTATGGATGCAGAACCTCCTTCAGCACATGACCTTGTAAGTTTTACTCAGAACTTAATACCTCTTATCTTTTTCGTTTGTGCAAGCTTTATAGTTTTTTATTTCTACTTAGAATCATGAAATTTATTTGTTGGAACATAAATTGGTGTTGCTCGGATAAGAAATGGTCGCATCTGTCGAATATTTTTAGAAAAAACAAACTTGATGTTATATGTCTTATAGAAACAATGGTAGATATAGACACTGTTAGGAAATATACTCATCACCTTCCATATGATTCCTGGTTTATTATCCCTGCTGTTGGAAAATTTGGTGGTTTGGCTCTTGGGTATTTTGCAAAATCTAATATAGAAGTTATTAGTAGCTCTCATAATATGATTCATATGATGTGATATAACTCCAGTGATTAAAAAATGTATTGTTACTTTTATGTATGGAGCTCTTAACATTATTGGAATGAAAAAACAATGGAACATTCTCAGTGATATGAATGAAACAAATACTCAACCATGGTTATTATTAGGAGATCTTAAATTTATTCTACATGCTTCTGAAAAACAAGGAGGTAATATGGACAATTTTTTCCCCCCTGATTTTATTAGATCTAAGCTGGTTGATATGAAAATGAATGAAGTTTTTGCTTTTGGAAATCCATATACTTGGTGCAATAGAAGAATTTAGAAATCCTGCTGATTTAATATCTGAAAAATTGGATAGAGGTTTTGTTAATGATGATTGGTTCTCAGTGTTGCCTCATACTCGTATTACTAATCTTGCTAGGATTTATTCAGATCGTTGTCCTATCTTGCTTAAATGTTTTCATTTTGAACAACATCTTAATATCCCTTATAAATTCTTTAAATGCTGGTAATTAAATCCTGAGTTTAAGGGTGTTCTCACAAATGCTTGGTCTAAAGAATTAAAAGGTTCCCCAAGTTTTGCAGTAGCAGGTAAACTTAAGAACCTTAACTATGAGCTTAACCGTTGGAATGTTTTATCTTTTGGTCATATTAAGACTACAATTGGTAGATTAAATGATGAAATTGAAAAACTGCAAGGTATGCCGTATTCCCCTACTATTGTTGATTTCATTCTTAATTATTCAAAACAATTGGATTACTGGTATGAAGTAGAAAATAGTTTTTACAAGCAAAAAGCTAGGATTGATTACTTCACGTAGTATGATAGAAACACAAATTTTTTCCATAACACTGTGAAACTTAGGAATATGTATAATATTATACACACTGTTAAAGACGAGGAAGGAAACTGGATTGAAGGTAGGGAACAAGTTGTTTCTCTTTTTTCGAATCATTTTAAAAAAATCTTTACTTCATCAAATCCGAGTAACTCTGATTTTGATGCAGTTCTGTGTAACCTCCAACCTATAGTCACTGATGAAATAAATATGTCTTTGGTGGCTATACCTTCTGAGGAGGAGATTTTTAAAATGATAAAGAACATGAAACCTTGGAAATCTCCGGGACCGGATGGCTATCCTGCTGGTTTTTATAGGGATAATTGGGAAGAAGTTTCATCTGAGGTTGTCTTGCATATCCAAAACTTTTTCAAGACTAAATTTCTTCTAAAGCAAATGAATCATTCTTTTATTACTCTCATTCGTAAGGTAAACAGCCCGTCTACTTCTAATGATTTCAGACCTATCAGTTTGTCTGATTGCATTTATAAAGTTATTTCAAAAAATTTAACTAATAGGCTTAAATCACTCCTGGACTCTATTCTTTCTCCTTATTAGTCGACTTTCATAGCAGGTCGAAAAATTCATGATAACATTATATTCAGTCAGGAGATTGTTCATTCTTTTAAAAAGAGAAAGAAAAAAGTTAAGAATGGTTATATGGCTATTAAATTGGATCTTTCTAAGGCTTTCGATAGATTGGAATAGACTTTTATTGTTTCAGTTTTTAAGTGTCTGGGTTTTTCTGAAGATTGGTGTCAAATGATTTATCAGTGCATAAGTATTGTCTCTTACTCAGTACTGGTGAATGGCTCTCCAGGTGAGTGGTTTTTCCCTTCTGGTGGTATTAGACAGGGTGATTGTCTTTATCCGTATATCTTTATTATATGTATGGAGATTTCATCGCAACTTCTCATAAAAGTTGAGCATGATAATCTTATTCAGGGTTTTTAATTTTCGAATGATAGGCCTACTATTTCGCATCTTTTCTTTGACGATGATTGCATGCTCTTTTCTAAGGCTTCCTTAACTTATGTTAGGAATCTTATAAAAGTTATACATGTCTTTGCAAAAGCTTCTGGGCAAGCCATAAACTATGATAAGTCGGGTTTCGTTACTAGTTCCAAAACTCATAATAAACATATTAAACTTATGGATAAAACCTTAAAGATCAAATTTCTGAGTAATTAAGAGAAGTATCTTGGTACACTCCTATTTATTAACAGAGATAAAAGTAAATCTTTTCAATTTGTTATTGAAAATTTCAACTCTAGGTTAAGCTCTTGTAAAAGAACAAATCTGAATATTGATGGTAGAATTGTAGGTACAAAACATGTTCTATTGAGTCTTGTTGTCTATCAGATGTCTTGTTTTCCCTTACCTAAGAAGATTACTTCGAAGATTGATTCTATCCAAAGAACATTCTGGTGGTCTAAAAAAGACCCTAGACATGCTGCTTACTTTCGTTCTTGGGGGGATATTGGTAAGTCTAAAAACTGTGGTGGTCTGGGTATAAGGAATACTTATGCTACTAACAGAGTTTTCATAAGTAAGTTAGGTTGGAGATTATTGCAAAATCCGGAACATCTTGTTTCAATATTCTTGAAAGATAAGTATTTTCCTAATCAGAATCTCCTAGAAATTGATAAAGCTGCAGACTCTTCTTCTTGGATTTAGAAAGGTATAGTAAACATAGTTAAAGCAAACATAGTTAGGAAAATTAATGATGGTGCTTCTACTAATATCTGGCTTGATAATTGGATACCTTATGCTACTTCTCCACCTGTTTCTAATAATATAAATTATAAAGATTATGGTTATGTGAAAGATCTTATTGATGTGAACAACAATTGTTGGAATATGAATTTGTAAAACAGTTTATTTTCTCCAGAGGATGTTATTAGAATTAGAGCTATTAAGATTAATATGCATCATAGTGATAAAGTTATATGGGCTCATACGCAAAATGGTATGTTTGCTAACAAATCTGCGTATAAGGCTTATATGAATGAAAGTTGTACTAGGGAAGAAGCTTCTTTCTGGCGCAAGGTTTGGTCTTTGGAGTGTCTTCCCAAAATTAAGTTCTCTATGTGGAAAATATTTGCTCATATGCTGCCTGTTAATTCCCTATTTAGTGTTTATAATCCTTCTATTGATGATACATTCCCTCACTGTAAGAATGAAGTTGAAACTGAGTTACATTTACTAGTCTAGTGTCCTATTGCTTCACATGTTTGGTTTGGTTTTCCCTTTTAGCATTTAATTTCGCCTGATCTGCAAGGGATAGATGATTATTTTCTTATGTGGTTTGAAAATGGTTTGGGTGACTCTCCTTATAATGTTAACTGGCAAGTATTACTGCTATTATAATGTGGTGTATCTGGAAGTTGCGGTGTGATGTGGTTTTCAGAAAGATTGCTATTGATCTAAATAAAGTTATAATAGATGTGAAAAGAATGATAAACTCATATATTAAACCTGTTATTCCTGTGAGAGATAGCAACATACATAAAAAGATCTGCAGAACTGAGATGGATCACTTTATGTTTATTGGTGGCTCTTACAAGGATTTTAATATGGGTGTTGGTATTTCCTGGTGTGATATGGCAAGAACAATAAAGGGTTCTCGTGCTGACTTTAGGATGATTCCAGATGTGGTTGGAGCTGAATCAACAACACTTTTTTTGGGTATCTCTTGGGCGTTAGAGATGAATCCATCTAGAGTCATTTTTCTTAGCGACTGTCTCCAAATGGTGGATTTTGTGAATGGTGACTGTTCAAAAGTGGGCTGGTGGAGCAGTGATGTTCTAAAGGATTGTCGGAGTTTGTTGTTTAGTAATAGTAGTTTTAAACTTATGTATATTAATCGTGTCAAAAACAATCTAGCTGATAAGCTTGCTCGTCGAGTTAGAAAGTACTGTATTAAGAACAGTTGGGTTTCCTTTCCTCCTTTTTTGGATGGTCTTGTAAGGAAGGAGCCCCTAGTTGATGTTTGTACTTCTCTTTTAAGTTAATCCCAGGTGGTTTTTCTCAGCAAAAAAAAAAAGTAAAAACAATTTGAAGACTAAGTAACAATAGTGCATTGGTACTGATTAATTGCATCTCATTATACGTAACAGCCACACCCATATCTATGCCTCTGCTTTCTATATCATACGTTATTTTTGTATCAAATGTGCATTTTCTCTCTACTACTCCCTTTCCTCCTACTTATTCTTTTTTGTTTTATTCTCACTACTAGAGTACTTTATTGTTATCATTCTGAAATTGCAGAAGACTAGAATTGGATGTGTTTGATTAATTTAAAATTAACTGCATATGCATTCAAAGTTAACAATATCCTAATTGACTACATGAATTGCTTGGCTTCCAAAATGAGGACAGCTTAAGCAATCATGGTGTACAAACCCCGTTACATGTTGTTATTTGAGCATGGACTACTAGAGTAGGCAGTCATGTCATTCCATGAACCGAAGGGTGCAAAAGCACAAAGCATAGGCATATCACCACACGTTTCTGTGAACTAAAGGCAGAAGACAGTGGAAGATCAAGTGAACAAAGGGCAAAGATCATAGGACTTTTTATTTCTTTCGCATGTCTTACATTCAAGTAGGAATAAAGCACTTGCGAAGTGAAAACATTGGGCATTCGAACATTTGTAGCCTGTAAAACCGTTTGAAAGTTTTGAAGAGAATACTTTTACCTCCTACGATGTTGTTATTTAACTGACCTATTTGGATTGTAAATGGAGTACTAAGTTGGTGAGGATACAGTTAATCTGGTGAACCATGATAAGGGAACTTGAATTTACTGTATACAGTTGTGTTAAGAGAGCTTGAATTTTGAATTTTGATTTGTTGGGATATGACCATTACTATGTTAATTGGGATTTGAATGTATCAATGACCATTCAAACAACCAATCTGAGCCCATGCAGAGCACGGACACACAACTAGTTTTTAATAAATAATTTATTTTATTATATAAAGGGAACACCCCTTACTCTAGCAAGTGAAGCTGCAAATTTTGAACTTTCGATTTTGCCCTTCTTCATATTTTTTATTTAAACCATTGAATCCATAAATGGAGGGTATAAGAGTAATTTATAGGAATATTGTCAAGTTTTGGTTAAGTCTTACCTTTCTCATTCAATCGCAAAGCTATTTATACACAGACAACACTTGGGTCTCAAGTCACAGACTTGAGCCACACGTATTCTAATCACCAAATATAACTCTAGGCTAAGTATAACCCTATTTCCTAATACCCTCCCTCAAGATGGAGCATGGAGGTCACAAATGCCCATCTTGGACAAAAGAAACTTAAATTGAGCTTTCCCTAAGGATTTTGTAAAGATATCTGCCAACTGCACTGTTGTAGGAGTGTAAGAGGGTGATATAATCTTCCTTATTATAGCATCTCTGACAAGATGACAGTCCACTTCTATATGTTTTGTTCCGTTCATGAAATACTGGATTCTGAGCAATATATAATGTTGATTGACTATCACAAAAGAGATTCATCCCATGTGTATGATGAACTCCTAAATCACAAAGTAATTGTTTCAACCAGTTTAATTCACATGTAACTGCCGCCATAGATCTGTATTCTGCTTCATCTGAGGACCGAGAAACAGTATGTTGCTTCTTAGTTTTCCAAGACACAGGTGAAAACCCAAGAGGCACAAACCATCCTGTCAATGAACGTCTAGTTAATGGACAACTTTCCCAATCAGAGTCACACCATCCTTTTAAACTGAGACCACTATCAGAGCGCAACATAATTCCTTGTCCAGGATTCTTCTTCAAATATCTAACCACACGAAGGGCTGCTTCCCAATGCTTCATTCTTGGTTGTTGCATAAATTGCGACAAAATATGCACTGAGTAAGCAAGATCTGGTCTGGTGACTGACAAATAAATCAGACGACCAACCAGTCTCCTATATTTCTCCACATCATCTAATATCTTACCCTTTGCCAAAGCAAGACGATGATTTGTCTCCATTGGAAACTCTGCAGGTTTTGCTCCCAATAACCCAGTTTCCATGATAATATCCAATGTATACTTCCTCTGGCATATGTAGAAACCTTGTTTACTACGAGCGACCTCCAATCCTAGAAAGTATTTCAATTTCCCCAAATCTTTCATCTTGAAACATTGTCCCAAGTATGTTTTAAAATTATGAAGTGCAACCAGATCTTTTCCTGCGATAATCAAATCATCAACATACACCAAAACATTAAGCTGCATCTTTCCCTTTGTCATAGTAAAGAGAGAATAATCTGAATATGACTGCTTAAAACCATAATTCTTCAAGGATGCTGATAATTTTGCAAACCAACACCTAGGAGCCTGTTTTAGGCCATATAATGATTTCTTCATTCTGCACGCCATATTAGGATTTCCCTTGGCAAATCCCGGTGGTATCTTCATATACACTTCTTCCTCCAAATCTCCATGAAGAAAGGCATTATGCACATCCATTTGATGCACTTCCCAATTTTTAATCGCTGCAACAGCTAGAAAAGTACGAATTGTTGTCATCTTTGCCACTGGTGCAAGTGTCTCATTGTAATCCAATCCTTCAACTTGATGATTCCCAAATATTACCAGTCTTGCTTTCAGACGCACCAAATTTCCATTTTCATCACACTTTTCTGTGTAAATCCATTTGCTTCCTAGTGCCTTCTTGCCAGGTGGTAATTCTTCCAATTCCCATGTTCCTTATTCCTCCAGAGCTCTTATTTCTTCGGCCAAGGCTTTTCGCCATCATGGATGCTTCATAGCTTCTTTGAAGCTTTTAGGCTCATTTCCAACAGTTATAGCTGCAAGATACTTTCTATGAACTGCAGAAAAACGATCATAACTAACATAATATGTCAAAGGATAAGGTGTCCTGAGGTTGATGATTGTGTAGGATGAGTGGGAGGTGGACTATTTTCTCGTACAGTGTGCTTCACAAAACCCTTGAGTCTACTAGAAGGAATCTTCTGACGTTTTCCTTTACCCATCTCACTGCTATTATTCTCTACCACACCTTCAGTTGTTGTGTCATTGCTATTAGTATCATTCTCCTCAGGTTGTTCTTGAGTTTTTCCTTGCAATTCTTTAGTTTCACAATCAGTCTCAGACAGTGATTCATCACTGCTTAATTGCTGCAACTCGTCTTGATGAATTTCCACAACACCTCTATACAATTGTTCTTCTTCTCTATCTTCATCATCACTCCAACAAACATCATTATTTGACTGAACAATCTCAGTCGAATTCCCAGTAATGCTTGTCATATAAGGAAACTGATGTTCATAAAACTCCACATCCCTTGACACTAAAAATTGTTTTGTGTCTAAATCATAAACTTTCCGCGCCTTTTTACCAAAAGGATAACCAAGAAATACACATCTCCTTCCTCGGCTTGTAAACTTATCCCCTTTAATACTTTGATTATGTGCATAGCACAAGCACCCAAACACCTTCAAACGATCATATGAAGGATGCTTCCCAAACATGATTTCATATGGAGTTTTGTTGTTAAGAATATGTGTTGGTGTACGATTAATCAAGTATGCTTCAGTCTATGCACATTCTCCCCAAAAACGTATTGGTAAATTGGCTTGAAATCTCAAGGCTCTTGCCACATTCATTATATGTTGGTGTTTTCTCTCAACCCTCCCATTCTGTTGGGGTGTACCAACACATGATGTCTCAAAGACTATCCCATTAGTGTTAAAATATCCACGCAATGTATTAAATTCTGTTCCATTATCACTTCAAACAATTTTGATTTATTTATCAAACTGACGTTTCACAAGAGCAATGAAATTAAGAAATACCAATTCAACTTCAGTTTTACTTTTAATCAAATAAATCCACACACCTCTTGAAAAATCATCTAATATTGTCAGAAAATAATGATCTCCAAAAGAAGAAGGTGTCTTGTAAGGACCCCCATAAATCCAGATGAACTAACTCAAATATACAACTGGCTTTACTCAAACTACTAAAAAAACTATTTCTACGATGTTTTGCTCGTGGGCAAATATCACAAGCATTATTATTCTTTTTAAATAACCTACTCACAACTGGTATTTTTTAAAAATTTCTCCGATGGATGTCCCATTCTTTGATGCCATAGCTCATAGGAGTTTCCACTAACAGCAAGTACTTTAACAGGAGGCACACCACATAAAATATATAGCCCACCTTGTCTCTCACCCACTCCAATCACCTTCCTCGTCAACCGGACCTGTATAAGACATAAACTGTTAGTACATTGTACAATACATACTAACTCATCGATCATTTGTGTAACCGAAATTAAGTTACATGTTATCTGAGGTACGTAAAGAAAATTATCAAGTTTCAAACCACCATGAAGAATCACATTTCCTATTTTATTAGAGTTTGCATACTTTCCGTCTGGCAGGCCAACTGAACGTGCCTTAATATCTTTCACTTCTATCATGTCATCAATATTACAAGTGACATGATTTGTATCCCTTGTATCCACAATCCAGGATACATTGTTCTTCTTACCTTATAGTTGAAAATCTGATTTGTTTGAGTTTAAAAACTCAAGCACCTGCTGAAGTTGTGTTGCTGTCACTCCAACCAAACCCGTTCCATCTGCTATTGACGCCACACCACCTGACTGTTGTGCCCCTGGTATATTCAGGTTATGTGCACGAACTGGGTTACTGCTTCCATGTCCTCTACCTCCTCTGCCATATGCTGAACCACCTCGACCTCTACCACCTGTCCTGCCTCCTCTTCCATAGCCTTTTCCACCACGAGGTTTGTCTTCTCACCATTCAGGATAGCCAATTAATTGATAACAACCCTCATCCGAGTGTCCTTCTCTATTACAGTGTTTACAGTACTTGGCAGGATCATATGTGTTGGTGGTCGGACGCTGATCAGTTTGAACTTTAAATGCCATAACGTTGTCTTGTACTTCTTTCGACAAAACTACATCACCTATTCTCAGACGTTCCGAGTTCACTATAGTTTGGTATGCTGCATCAATCGATGGCAGGGGATCTCTTGCCAATAACTGTTCACGCAGTGACCCATACACACTATCCAAACCAATCAAAAAGTAATGAAGATAATCTTCTTCTCTCAAAGCAATCACCTGACTTGCAATATCACAGGTGCAATGACCACACTTGCATTGTGGTATCTTCATATATGTCACCATTTCACCCCACAGTTTTTAATCTCCCAAAATAAACAGCTACACTTTCAGATTTACCTTGTTTACATTCACTCAAAGACAATTTTATTTGACAGATTCTTGTACCACTTACCACACAAAATCGCTTCCACAAGTGTGTCCAGAGAAGAACATCATCATCATAATCCCCCAGTGTTGATCGCATGGAAGAGTCCAGGGTGTTGTTAATCCATGAAACAATGCTTGACTGAACCGCAATCCATTCCTCCAACTGTTCAGGATCTGTAGGTTCTTTTATTGTGCCATCAACAAAACCAAACTTACGCTTGGCTATTAGTGATCTTCTAATGGATCTAGCCCATTCATCATATTTATTTCCTCTTAACACAATCGGGGTAATAAAAATACCAGGACCA
Source organism: Papaver somniferum (assembly GCF_003573695.1). Taxonomy (NCBI): domain Eukaryota; kingdom Viridiplantae; phylum Streptophyta; class Magnoliopsida; order Ranunculales; family Papaveraceae; genus Papaver; species Papaver somniferum. Next base: position 140,002,125 of record NC_039358.1, read on the forward strand.
TCACTGGATCCCAGATGATACACCGGATTTTTCTTCGATGAATCATGCTCTGGTTCTTCTCATTTTTCTCCTTTTTCTCCATCTTTTGATGTTCCTTCTACCATCTCTGTTTAATGAAAAGTTTGATTTTTAGGGTTTTAGTATTTTAACCTGGCTCGATGCGATATCAAGTTTTGGTTAATTCTTACCTTTCTCATTCAATACCACACTTGGGTCTCAAGTCACAGACTTGAGCCACACGTATTCTAATCACCAAATATAACTCTAAGCTAAGTATAGCCCTATTTCCTAATAAATATCAAAATCATAACCATCAAAACGTAGATTCAATGGGTGAAATTGCGGCTGAAAAACATGATAATCAAAATCGAAGTAAGAAGAAAAAAAATCTGATCCGCATCATTGAAACATTAAGGTCTGTATAAGCTTTACCCCAATAACCCAACAAAATAAGCACCTTCAAAGCATAGAAAATAAAAGAAATTGAGTTAATTACAGAAATTTGATTGATCAATTAACATATTACACAAATGAAATACATAAATATGGGATAGCTGATCTAGTAAGGGAAGAAAGGAAGATAATTAACAAGTCATGTAATATGCTGGTTTAATATATTGGTTTTTTGCATTAAAAAAAAGGTACATAAATATGGTGGTGATCTTCGTGATGGAGTAGCAGGGAAAATACAAAGGTGTTGGTGGAGATGGAGATGAAAACAGGGGAAAATGGTGGTTATGTTTTAGTTTCAGCAGAGAATGGGGAAGAATTGGAATTAGGTTTTGTTATTTCTTTCCAAATCTCGCACCGAAAAGATTTAAAGGCGGAGTACACTAAGACTATCTCTGACGGCTAAGATTGAATGAATTATCAATCATGAATCTGAACCATCCATAGGAACGATACGTGGTCCATGCCTCACGGTAAAAGAGAACACGTGGTATGTTTTACAATTCACACTTGAAATGTTGGTTGATCCAAGCACGTGCGTATGCACGTGCCAGAAAACTTGTAATAAGAAAACACACTTTTTCTGAAAACCCCACTGTAATCACATGTGCTATGATCATCTAGAAAAAGAAAGAAGCTAGAATTCGAATCAGTTAATGGGTACCGGGTACTTCTTGATTTTCTTCCGCTAGAATAAGTCAGCAACAGTTCATGTGGGAACTCTAGATTCATTTCATATAAATTCTACTTCTTCTTCTGATAAGATCACCTTTTGACTTGTACTTCCTATTTTTGTGCAGCTTGTCATCTATAAAAGACGACTATTTTTAAGTAATTAAACAGTCTAATTAGTAACTTGATAGTGTGTCTGTTTCATCAAGATGATGCCAATTAATCATTTCCTACTTAAAGTTATGTTGATCGTACTAATTACAGTAGCGGGAAGCGCAACAGTTGCAACTTTTAATGTTCCTGGTATCGGTGATGGTGGCGGTCCAAGTGGTGGCGGGGTGGTCCTGGTGGTGGTTGTATGTACACCATTCATCATCCACCATGTGTACAGAAACAGACACGTGGAAGGCATGCAAAGCGAGACATCAAAACATGATAGCAAGCATCTCATCAGAAGATGCCATCGGTCAGCAGATCTGACGGTCAGGGACAGAGGATCACAGAGGTATGATGGCTCAGAGGAGCACCAGATAATACCCCTTGGGTGTTAACACACCCAATCCCGGGGAAGATCCCAGATCAACGGCCGAGAGGAAGTTTGGCTGACACAGATGTGACCAGACAAAGAGGCACTTGTCTGACACGAGCAGACATCCATCTACCCGCATTAAATACCAAAGAAATATACATGTGTCAATCAGCTCGTGGAAGAGGCGAGGATAACCCTTCGTATTCAAGCTCAGGCCGCGACATATGACGAAGACCTCTGCGTAGTAGGCACAAAGCACAAGAAGATAAGATTACAACGACACCTCAGAAATGGGACCCACGTTCCAACCCTATAAATACCCCTCTCCACTAAGAGAGGAGGGGTGGACCATTTTGGAGAGAAATTATAGAAGAATATAGGAGAGAGAAATAGGAAGAGTAAGTAATCCCCCTACTTCCGCAGACCTATGTATATTCTAAAGTCATTCGAGTATCTTTGTAACCATTCAGTACATAGTGAAACACCAACCCCGTGGATGTAGGCCTTAGTGCCGAACCACGTAAATCTGTCTCATTTACATTTCAGCACCTTACATTCAGCGATTAAACTTCATATGCTTTATATTTATACTTGATTCTTGGTTTATTCCTTTATACGAACATTATTTATGATAATATTCGACTAGACAATGACAAGCCCGAAGGCTTCGAGTCGATGAATCGATATAATCATCCCCGTTACGCATACGACGTACAATTCTAGAATTAGGATGTATGCGAATATTGTTTGTGAACACGTGGATGGCTTCGTGATTTATGTGTTCACAATCTGGCGCTATAAACAGGGACTTTGTCCCGGTAAAAGATTTATCTTATCCTGTGATTTCACCTTAAAACACGCATTATGGTTGTGCCCTATTCTGGGTTCAGCGTGCTTTCAAAACCTTTTTTATTATGGGTTCAGCGTGCTTTCAAAACCTTTTTTATTCTGGGTTCATGGTCTTCATTTTCACAAACACCATTTCAAAGCAGACAAACCCACGGCTATCTATCACAGATTTGCAGGTGAGGCGTTTTCCTTTTAAAACTAAGACTTAATAATCCAGATTCATGAGTTCTCGCGACGGATCTGCCTTTTCAAGAGTTTTCTTTTTAAAAAGTAGTCTAAAAACAAGGTCCATGATTGTTTATTAGAAGATTTGTATTGCAAAAACTAGACCGATGAAGTCTTTACATTTCTCTTTTATTAAGGCCCTTGGGCATCTCATTTACTTCTATTCCAATAGTCTTGCGGATACGAATGGCGCTAACCCGATCCTCGTGGATATCTTTGGTTCTCTTTATTTATTCCCCTATGCAGAAAAAGATTAAAAATGGAAAAGATACTAGAGGCAGGAAAAACCAAAGCCTCATCAAAGGAGACACCGAGGGTTACCTCGGTCATGACCCGAAGCAAGTAGAAAGGAGACAAAACTAAAACAACTACTCAGAGGCAGGATACTGCGGAGATCGCCTCACCTATGAACACTAACTCCATTGCAGCCGCGGCTCTCAAAGCAGCATCCACGAAGAGTGTTGCGGCCCTCCAGGCTATAGAAGCTAACAAGACTTTGGTTTCAAACCAAATCCATCAACAAAAAGAGGGGGTGGCAGAATCTATGACACATCAGCCCGCACATCCACCAATCTTCGGAATGCCGTCAACCAACAGTCAGAATCAAACCATACCAGTGGTTTTAGTACCGCGGTGGAAGCTCAACCAAGGGGACCAAACTTGGAGATACCAACGATTGAAGCTGATCCTCGGCCACCCTTAATACACACAGTAGACGAAGGGGGAACTATGGTCGTAGGGGTACAAGCCGGAACTCCCAATCAGGGATCAAACCAGTCCCACCGACTGATGGTAGAGCTCGAAGAATTGAAAAAGAGCCAGCAGGTCTACGCAGATGCCGTAGCTCTTCTGGCCAGGGAGAACCAAGACTTGAAAGATAGGATTGCCCAAAGCACGAAGACTAGCCAACAACTGGACGAAGCAAATTCTAAAGCACCAGAGCCTAATCGAGACCGAAGAATCATCCTAGCAAATGTCGTCAGGGGAAGCAAAGCATCCGATCCGGAATATGCCGCCGAATATTTAGACTATTATGACAGCGAAGTTCGAAGAAAGAAACGCTCAACTGAGCATGAGAACGTGGGATATTACCGCGCAATGGAGGAGCTGTGTGACGATATGATGGCTGAGATCAGGAAGTTAAAATCCAGACAAAGCGGAGGAAGGCTTGAAGAGGTGATGAAAGAAGCTAACTCCACGCCCCTAACTCATCGCCTGGCAAATACCCCCATTCCGTTAAAGTGCCCTGTCCCAACTTTTGAATGCTACGATGGATCCAGTGATCCCGCAGCACATATCCGGTATTATAATCGTATCTTAGACCGATGGAGTCAAAACGACGCCGTCCTCTGTAGATATTTCCCATCAAGTCTGAAGGGATCGGCTTTGTCTTGGTTTGACAACCTTCCACCTGATTCCATCAACTCCTACGATCAACTCGCAGAGAAATTCTTGAGGACATACATGTACAACAAAGCTGTTAACACTGGAACGGATAAACTTTTTTCTCTGGCAATTGGCTACAAGGAGAACACGAGGGAATACACCAACAGATGGCACAAGATCTGCCAAGCCATAGGGAGTTTGGATCCCGTAGTAAGTATCAACTGCTACAAGTGGGGATTAGACCGAACGAGTCCACTATTTGTTGAGATTCACGGAAGCGTACCTAAGACAGAAGGAGATCTTCGAATAATTATTGAGAAGTACGCTCGTCTTGAAGAAATCCAGCGTGAGAACCCGAGGGCACAAACGCAGAGGTCTCACCGTACCAATTCCGCAGAACAAACCAGCGGGGCCAAAAGAAATAACTCAGTGGAACGGCCTCACGAAGATAGGAAGGAACGAAGAGATGAACGACGAAAAGACGATCGAAAATTCGAAGATCAGGTTTACACGAAGCTCAATACTAGCTATGCTCGGATCTTGCGAGAGATCAAAGGAAGGGAAAATTTGGAGTGGTCGTGGTCTAAGGGAAAACAGCCCCCAAGAACCGAGAAGTCTAAAGATTACTGTGAGTATCATTGCTTCAATGGACACCAGACCGAGAAATGCAAAAACCTCAAAATAATGATCCAAAAATTGATTGATGCTGGCGAACTCAAGTAATACATACGAAAGGAGGTCACCGAGGACAGATCCAAACGGACCAAGCAAGTCCAACTTCCAGAGGGAAACCGCACAATCAACACCATCTCGTGTTCCGAAGCCGCAGGGCCCTCCCTTACAGCGCAGATAGGAAAGAAGCTACGGAAGCAGTTCGAAGACCATTGCGAATTATATAAGATTGATGGCGTAGAGGTGGACGAGCACGAAGAGTGGATGGACGCACCTATCATCTTCGATACTGAAGATATCGAAGAAGATATGGAAGACCATAAAGATAGTGTGAGGATGTAACCTCAAAAAGATCCTCATCGACGGGGGAAGCTCAGTGAACGTTCTATTCTACGACGCCTTCAAACGGATGAAGCTCCATGATGAACAACTAATGACCTTTTATTACACCATCTACGGGTTCAATGGAGCGCCCACAAATCCATTGAGAGACATCGTGTTGCAGGTGAACGCCGGACCCATGAAAGTAGAAACACGATTCAGCGTGGTTGACGCCCCATCCCCCTATAACGCCATTATTGGACGAAAGTGGGTACATAAACTCAAGGGATTGGCAGCAACTTACTACCAATATCTCAGGTTCCCTACACCCGAGGGAGTGATGGAAATCAAGGGAGATCGGGTCTCTGCACAAGAGTGCCAGACCACTCAGGATCGTATCAACAACGAACAAGAAGAGCAGCGAAAAACCCGAAGATTAAAAATAAAGAAGCTGCGAAAGAAAAGGCCATAGACCTGTTCCTCAAGGAAACCGCAGGGAAGGGCTTGACAAAAGATGATAATGTCCTAAACACAAAGGCAAGTACTTCAGCAGCCAACGAAGGACAGAAACATACCAAATACCAATTAAAGAACGTCCCAGTCCTCGGGGACCCGAATCCGGTGTTCACACCAGTGGAGCCCGTAAAAGAAATCAACATAGGAACGGAAGAAAACCCGAAGATGATCAAAGTAGGGACCATAATGGACGAAAGAATAGAAGATTCCTTAACCAAATTACTTAAAGAATACGCGGATGTATTCGCCTGGAAGTTAGGAGACATGCCGGGGATTGATCCGAAAATAATCCAACATGAGCTGCGCATCAAACCAGGCACGCCACCTTTCAGGCAGAAAATAAGAAAAGTTGCACCAGAATATCATAAGGCAGTAGAAAAACAACTTCAGAAACTACTAGAAGCAGGCTTCATCAAGGAAGTCAAATACCCTACATGGATCTCCAACATGGTCGTCGTTCCTAAGAAAAATGGAGGGGTTAGGATATGCATCGACTTTACTAACCTCAACAAGGCATGTCCAAAGGACAACTATCCCCTGCTAAGCATAGTTAGCTGGTTGAAGCAGTGGAAGGATACGAAGAGCTGTCATTCATGGACGGATATTCTAGTTACAACCAAGTAGCCCTGGCAGAAGAAGATCAACTACACACAGCATTCTACACCCCGCATGGCCTTTATTGCTACACTAGAATGCCTTTTGGACTTCGAAACGCAGGGGCAACGTACCAAAGAATGGTCGATGCTATCTTCAGGCCATGGATTGGTAGTACCCTAGAAGTCTACGTTGATGACATGCTCGTCAAAAGTAGGCTGCGCAAAGATCACCACCAGGACCTGAGAGATATTTTCGAAGCAATGAGGAAACATCACATGAAAGTAAATCCAGAAAAATGCACTTTCGGTGTCACCTCAGGGAAATTCCTCGGATATCTGGTAACAAAAAGGGGTATTGAGGTAGACCCCGCGAAGATTCAGGCCATAGTGGAAATGCCATCTCCGAAGAATTTAAAAGAAGTGCAAAAGCTCAATGGGTCCTTAGCAGCCTTGGGAGATTTATTGCCCGATCCTCGGACAAATGCAAACATTTTTTCAATATTCTCAAAAAAGGGAGTAAGTTTGAATGGACCGCAGAATGCGAAGAAGCCTTCCAAAGAATCAAGGAACACCTGGCTTCAATTCCAATCCTGCAGAAGCCTGATCCTGATGAGGTTTTGGCATTGTACATAGCAGCGACAGAAGACGCAGTTAGCGCAGTGTTGGTCAAAACCAATACGAAGATAGAACAACCTATCTATTATGTCAGTAAGACCCTCAATTCTGCGGAAAGGAATTACACGAAGATCGAACAACTCATCCTGGCATTGGTATGGGCTACTCAAAAGCTGAGAACCTATTTCCTAACTCACTTCATCCGCGTCCCATGCAAAGCACCACTGGAAGCAGTCCTCAAAAGCGCGGGAAAAGTAGGTAGAATAGCCAAGTGGAACACCCACCTGGACCAATTCAACATCATTCATGAAATTCAACATTCCCAAAAATCCCAAGTTTTGGCGGATTTCTTAGCAGACCTCCCCTGGACAACGATGAAGAGATTAGGGGAATACCAGAAGCCGACGAGGAAAGCAAGGATCCAGTTGATGTCCTCGAACCCGCGAGTCAAAGACAATGGGAAGTCTTCGTTGATGGTTCCAAAAATAAGGAAGGGGCAGGAATAGGCATTGTCATCACCACCCCAACTGGAGAAAGGATCGTACAGGCACTCAGGTTAGAATTCAAAGAGCATACTAACAACATCGTCGAATACGAGGCAGTCGTACATGCCCTCCGCTTAATAAGAGATGGGGGTAACTGATGTAAGACTGACAAGTGATTCGCATTGTCATACGGAAATAGGGCTCGAATACAATGTGTACGACGACACCCTCTCAGCTTACATGGCCTTGGTCCAAACATTGGCATCACAAATTCCGAACATCAAGTTCCGGCACTTATGCAGAAGGGATCTCAGGCACGCGGATGCCCTAGCATATATCATCCATGCTGAAGGACAAGAGTATCGAAGCTATCAAAATAACAAGGGTATACGAGCCTTCGATTGCATCACAATTTTCCTTTGCTACAAATCAAGATACAGTGGAAGAAAATATCGAAGATCAGGTGGGAGAAGACATCCGTGACGATTTTGACGAAGAAGATATCCTGTCAAGAGCAAATCAAGACGAAGATTTCAACAACGAAGATGATTGGAGAATGATGATCCATGCGTTTCTCAAGGATGGAACCTTACCCGCGGATCACAAACAAACCAGGAAAATACTCTCCAAAGTAGGAAGATATGATCTTCGGGATGGGATCCTGTACAAGAAATCTTTCCTCGGACCGTTACTACGTTGCTTATCCAGGAAAGAGGGGCATCGAATTCTAAACGACATCCATTATGGTGACGCAGGGAATCATAGCGGCATGAGATCACTAGCCGACAAAGCAAAAATGCAAGGATATTACTGGCCCACAATGATACAAGATGCTGCAAGAATGTCCCGACGATGTGAAGAATGTCAGCGTTTCGCCAAAAAGATACACGCACCAGCAACAACGTTGAATTCTGTGGATAGTCCGTGGCCATTTGCAAAATGGGGCATAGATATCGTTGGGCCTTTCATCGAAGGATCAGGGAAAAGACGATTTTTGATAGTAGCCACGGACTACTTCAGTAAATGGGTGGAAGCCAAAGCCTTAGCCAGGATCAGAGACGTGGACGTGTTTACTTTCATATTCCAAAACATTATTTGCAGGTTCGGCATACCAGCGGAAATCGTGTCCGATAATGGTAAACAATTACAGGGGAAAAACATAGACATGCTCTTCGACACTTTCAAAATAAGGAAAAACAAGTCCACCCCCATATACCCTCAAAGCAACGGACAAGCGGAAGCTACTAACAAGACCCTCGCCCTTATCCTCAAAAAGCAATTAGACGAACACAAGGGGCGATGGTGTGAACAGCTACACAATGTATTATGGGCATACAGGACAACACGAAGATCTGCCACTGGGGAGTCCCCATTTCTCCTCACTTATGGAGCTGAAGCAGTCATCCCAACAGAGATCCTCATGCCAACCACAAAGACCGAAGCATGGGAGAAAAATCTCACAACAGACATGATGTTAGAGAGACTGGACGACCTGGAAGGAAGGAGGGAAGCAGCATTGCAAAGATGGAAAATTATCAACGGAGACTAGCGAGAGAGTACAACAAAAAGGTTAAGCTTCGAAATTTTGTAGAAGGGCAGTATGTGCTAAGAACAATCCCGCAGTATCAACGAGAGAAGAAATGGGGAAAGTTAGCACCTACATGGGGAGGACCTTTTATAATACACGACATTGCGGGAAACGGTTCCTACTATCTTCGCAATCTGAAAGGCGAGGTCCTCCGGCACCCTTGGAATGCTAAATGGCTCAAACCGTACTACCCATAGGAGCAGCGCAGCTTTGCATCTGCGTGAAGAATACCAGAAGAAGAAGGCAGCGTAACCGCTTTACATGTTTCTATCTCTGGACGAGGAGTAGCAGGCCTCAACCTATCAATCAAACAAACTTTTTGGGAAATCTTCAAGCAAACGAAATGGTCAAAAGGCCCGCTGGATGAACGCATGTACATTACATAATAAATTAACAATATTGGGGAAAGTAGTTAATCTACAATCTCTCAGGGCTCCCCTATCAGTGTCTATGAGTGTAAGACCAGGGGGAAGGCACCCAGCAGAAAGAGATACCCAACCAATTTTAAGGCAGCGGGTCGACGGAATGGGTGCATGTAAATATTTCAAATAAGCATTCCATATCCTAGAACGCTGCCTCGGCCCCCACCGTTTGGGAATCCTCTGGCCCAGGATTCGCCAGCGGGGTGACAGGTCTCAAGACGATCACGAAGGTATTTACCTTCGGTGTCGCACCCAAACACTCTCAACTTTTTACAAAAAGTTATTTCTAGTTTAACACTTCACAATACTTAAAATAAAGATGAATTGATAACGCAGGTATGCCAAAAGGATGATCCATTTCATAAAGAGTTGATTACAAGATTCAGCAAATAAGATAAAGCAGGAAACACATCAAAAAATGATCCGAAATTATATAATCAACAAGGATCAACTTTCTATGACTAATAAAAGAAATCTACTTGGACGATACAGCTCCATCAACAGGGTTGTCTCTGCGAGATGAAGGTACGCTACCACCTGAAGAGGGCCCAGAAGAACCAGGCAAGGGCGCGGGAAGGGGACGACGCGGATAATTCTTGACAAGACCATGTTCGACTTTAAGATCAAGTTCAATCTTATCTAGGACTTTGTTGGTCTCTTCAGCCAACTGACATCGAGCTTTATAAGTGATAACAGCGGTCCGCTGGTTGGCCTGAGACAGCAATGCAGATAGGCGTTCCGCCTCTTTGGAGGCAATCTCCGCTGCTTCCTCACGAGACGCGGCCAACCCTTTGAAATAGTTGGCTTGTCCTTCCTGCTGCACTAAGGCAGATTGAGTTTTTTAAGCTCATCATTTGCTGCGTGAAGCTGTCCCTCGAGTGCTGAAAACAAGAAATACCAAGGGGTTAAAACGAAGAAATAACAGAATCACACTCGATAAAACGAGGTTATACCTTCGACATTAGCCGAAGCCTCTTCATACTCATTGACAACTGCGTCCCGAGCCTCATCAAGAAAGTCATATTCATTGGCTAGTTTCTTATAATCCGTTTGAAGGTTCGTAAGGGCAAATTGACTCGCGTCTAAGTCTACCTGCTTCATTGAATCCAAGTGACGAAGATGGTTGACTTCGTCATTCATCTCCCCATCCTTTTATGGAGTCGATACACATTCACTTCAAGATCTCTTTCAGACTCCACTTGGCGAGCAACATCAGCTCGAGACGCTGTTAGGGCTTTACTAAGAGCACCAACCTTGGCCCTAGCATTATCTCTTTCCTCGGAAAGACGCAGCATACTATCCCTAACCCCGGGGCCTAAGAAATAACGAGCCTGTTGTAACTCTCCTTCCAAAAAGCGCACTCTAGCCTCTAAGTCCGAAGCATGTTCTCGAGCATCACACAGGTTGTCACGCGTCCATAGAAGCGTACTATTAAACAGACAACGGTCATGATTGTACTTATTTTGCATATCAACCATCAGTGTTCGCTTTTCACGCCACTCAGCTGTTAAGGCGTTGTGCTCATCAGCACGAGCATTCCACTTTACGGCTTCGCTTTCAACTTACCCACCAACTCTGCAATACGGGATTTCTGTCGTTCCCTTTCTTTCCGAAGCCATATCACTCGGGGACTCCACCCACTGAAGATAGGGTGGGGAGACTCAGACAGAACACCAAAATACAGATAGGGAATCACAAGGAGTGAAAAATCCGTAAAATACGAACCTGTGAAGGACGAGACATTTCTACGAGTCTGCTCCAATTCGTTGCGGACTATAGCAAGTTCTGAACGAAGACTCTCCTCAGCGTTACCCAGCTGTTCTTTTTCCTTCAGACGGCCCTCAGTTCATTTATTTCCACTTCAGCCGCAGACAGTTCCTCTTCTCTATGACGAAGCTTGGCCTCCAACTTTAAAGACTTTGCTTTGAAGAATTGGTATAGAACATGGTTACAATGTTCGCTCCTCATCATCTACGTCACAAACAACAAACATTATTATACCAAAGGGATCAGATATCACGAAGAACACAATGCGGATATCATCAAGGAATCAGTACAAGGATTTACCTCTAAACACGCTGCTGGGGAAAACCGTATTGGTACCCATCAGCTATGGCCATCATATCATCAATAGAGGAGGGAGGGTCAACCACTAGGTTAACTTCCGAAGCTCTAAGATTCTTCTCCCACATCTCAGCAACGCGGGCTTCAGAAGACAATTGCATCATTCGACGAGTATAAGCGTCGGAATTCTTCTCACCAGTGACCACTGGGGCAGGGTTAGGGACGAGCATCAGGTTCTTCTTCTTTATCCAAGCCAAAATGGCATCTTCACCTTCAGGCATTAGCGAGTAAGGGAAATCCTCGGAAGGAGACTCAACCGCAGACTTCCCCTTGGCGGTTATCTCCTCACTCGTGCAAGTCTCGACATTACCACCCTTAGCATGACCACCTGCGTTCTCAGCTTGTTGATCAGTGGTACCTTCTTTGCCAAGATCCCCAAGCACATCCTAATCATCATGTGGGGAAAGCAATGATAAGTCTTCGGCAAGACCCATGGCAGCATTTACATCAAAGGATTCCCCCGCGGAATATATAGAAGAGATAAATCAATGATGAACAACTAATGAAAAACCCCATACCTGTATAGAAGAGGACGACAAGCACCAACCACAGTCGAAGAAAGGAGGATCGGAGATATCAAAAGATACAAGGGCAGCAACAATCAAGAGCGAAAGAAACAGAAGAAAGAAACAGAAAATTGAATGTTGTTATCTTCCTCACAAGAACGATGATAATAAATGACTAAAAAACAATAATAGAAAACAAGAAGAGAATGAACACTGACAAGAAGAGGATAAATTTTTTTTCCACATTCTCTTTCTTATTTATGAAGCTAGAGAAGACAATAACTGCTCCTCGTACCAAGGAGCAGTTACGGGGAAAGTTAATGCGAAGTGGGAAACGTGTAGGACTACCTTTCTTCTTAAAAATTGTAAAATACGCCCAAGTTAGAAGAAGAGGGGAAAATTGTATGTACACCATTCATCATCCACCACGTGTACAAAAAGATACACGTGGAAGGCATGCAAAGCGAGACATCAAAACATGATAGCAAGCATCTCATCAGAAGATGCCATCGATCAGCAAATCTGACGGTCAGGGACAGAGGATCACAGAGGTATGATGGCTCAGAGGAGCACCATATAATACCCCTTGGGTGTTAACACACCCAATCCCGAGGAAGATCCCAGATCAACGGCCGATAGGAAGTTTGGATGACACAGATGTGACCAGACAAAGAGGCACTTGTCTGACACGAGAAGACATCCATCTACCCGCATTAAATACCAAAGAAATATGCACGTGTCAATCAGCTCGTGGAAGAGGCGAGGATAACCCTTAGTATTCAAGCTCAGGCCGCGGCATATGACGAAGACCTTTGCGTAGTAGGCACAAAGCACAAGAAGATAAGATTACAACGGCACCTCAAAAATGGGGCCCACGTTCCAACCCTATAAATACCCCTCTCCACTAAGAGAGGAGGGGTGGACCATTTTGGAGAGCAATTATAGGAGAATATAGGAGAGAGAAATTGGAAGAGTAAGTAATCCCCCTACTTCCGCAGACCTATGTATATTCTAAAGTCATTCGACTATCTTTGTAACCATTCAGTACATAGTGAAACACCAACCCCGTGGATGTAGGCCTTAGTGCCGAACCACGTAAATCTGTCTCATTTACATTTCAACACCTTACATTCAGCGATTAAACTTTATATGCTTTATATTTATACTTGATTCTTGGTTTATTCCTTTATACAAACATTATTTATGATAATATTCGACTAGACAATGACAAGCCCGAAGGCTTCGAGTCGATGAATCGATATAATCATCCTCGTTACGCATACGACGTACGATTCTAGAATTAGGATGTATGCGAATATTGTTTGTGAACACGTGGATGGCTTCGTGATTTATGTGTTCACAGTGGTACTGGTGAAATTGCAGGAAGACTTCCCTGTTGCCCCCAAAATAAGATTTGTTGTGTAAGGAAACTACTTTGATCTGCTTGTCCTATATATATGAACATCCTCGAGCACGAACAGAACCTTGACCGATTAATCTCAGTGGTAATTTCACGCTTAGGTGTGTGTTTTCTATGTGTATTTTATGTTTGTTTCCGCAAAAAAAAAAAAAGAAAGGAAAAAAAAAAACTATGACAATCCTCGTTGTGACCATCTTGTTTCCCACCCCAAATTGGTCTAATGGACTAGATCAACCATGTAAGCGCAAATAATAAAGCTAAGTTAATTTATAATTAAGAGGTATGCAGCTCCTATTACCCTTGCTCTGCTAGATGTGCATTTCAGTTTTTAACCCCACCGCCATAATTCCTTTGGTGTTGTTATCAAATTCTTTCAATTGTTCCCTGCTTCTTATGTTCACCCCCTCATGAAATCTAGAAAATCCCTAATTTTAACCTTAATCCCACCGGAAAGCCTAGTATCCATTACCTATAATTATCTTTCGCACCCAAGGAATTCATCCCACCGACCAATTTCTTCACCTTGGTGTCTTTTGATTTTAATAAACCTTACTTTCATGTTGCCTCTCTTACCTTGTCTCCGTTTTGGTCTGGTGAGGCTTCCGGTACAGCCGAATTTCACATGTAATCACATTTAACCTGAGCATTTGAAGGCAAATCATTCCTCAAGTACCACGGGCTTTCTCCAAGAATACCAACATTATAAGGACCAGAAACCTCATAGCAGAAAGATTCTGAGGCTCAGCATGTCCTTGATAACCATGTTCCCAAGCAAAATTACCTATGTGGCGACACTGTGCAGCTGAATGTCGATATTTAGTACAGATCTGACATGTAGGTCTTTCATGTCCTATTCTTGGAAGGGTTATTCCGCGTGCCGTGTCAAAATTTTTAAAAAAAAAAACCCAAGGGTTATTGCTCACCAATCACCATAATCATTATTTTGCAAACTTATACAATTTCTTATGTGCATCACGGGTCAGGAAACAATACTAAATATTTTCAAGAGTAATGACTAGATGACTGCACAGCCAACGAAGAAATTGACCCATCCGAAAACTATACCTACATGGCAGTTAAACATCCAACAAATCTAGGCACATGTCTTCAACTATTTACTTATATAATTGTTTCCATTATGGTTGTTGTCACATGTTCGCAACACTTAAATGCAAAACCAACTCTGACAATGACAACTATGCTCCACAGCACAATCTCAGCCAATTCGCACAAGCCAATACTTCAACTTCTTGACTAATTCTCTATTCAGCCCATACTAAATAGAGGTTTCGCTCACAATTCTTCCAAGCTTTCAACCAAATACACACACTCCGCTTGATGCATAAACATAAGACAAAACAAGGGATAAATACACCAACAGAACTTAGCTTTAAACTAGGTCGTAACCTTTTATTTATTGCACACATAGGGTTACAAACTCTTCTTGTTCCGGATTACCCAATCCCTTCACAAGATCAGGCTTATATAACCTTACAAAAGCTATTTACGAGTAACTGTCAGGCAGTTACAGATTTACTGTCAAGAAGGAAGCATGGATGAGAGCTATCAGTCGTTTTCAGAGATTAAGTAAGGATTTTTTGTAAAACCCTAATTTCACTGATTTGGGGATTTTGGAATTTTTTTTGTTGTAACTATAAAAGGGTGTTAGGGGTTGTGAAATTCGGCATCTCTGGGCTAGCCAGTGAGCAATATTTGCAGTTCAATATTAATTTCAAAATTCATTTTCAATTCATCCATGTTGAATCTCTCTTATGCATAAAGGTTGAATGTGAATTGTATGATGTGTAATGTGGAGCATGTTTATACCTGTTAGTATCATGATTACAAGCATGTCCATGTTCTAATTCACTTGCTAGGGTTTAGAGGAAGCTCTTGATCATATGCTAGGAATGTTAATGTATTTGTATGTTCTTTTATTGAGCTGAATTGCCTTAGGATGAATGCTTATCCATTTGGGCTACCTGCTTGTGATCACCTGTGCTGTTAGAAGACAGCTGATACTAGGAGTGGAGCTAGGTTTTTGGCCAAGAATTCAATCCACTAGAGAGATTGCCTTAAGCTAAACTAGCTAGAGGAGCTAAATGCCTGTGATTAGTTGTGCTGATTAAAGACAACTGATGCTAGGGGTAATTTGGTTAGGATAGTTAGTAGAATCCTCATTGTAGTCTTTCATGAAATAACAAGACATACATTGCATCATAATTTCCTTAGCCTAGGGTCAAGTAGTGGAATCAAAAGCCTTAGTACCTTCTTTTGAATTCAGATAACTTTAGAAATTTAGAAAACTTTAGCAAATCCTCCAAGTCCCTGTGGACAAAACTCTATTTACATTCTATCTTCATCAAGACCCTGTATACTTGTAGGTAAAACATAGGTTGTAGTTTTTAGGTCTCATTCCTTGAGGTACCAAGTTTTTGGCGCCGCTGCCGGGGACTCGGTAGCGGTTTGCTTGTTTTCTGTTTTCTTTCTTGTTAATCTTGCTTGTTCTTGACCTGCAACTTCCTTGTTTGCTGCTACTGTTGCTGCTGCTGTGAAGCTGCTGTTGCTGTGAAGCTGCTGTTGCTGTGAAGCTGCTGTTGCTGTTGCTGTGAAGCTGCTGTTGCTGTTGTTGCTGCTCCCTCCTGCTTGCTGTTGCTGGTGCAATTCTGCTGAGCTGTTGATTAAGGTTGCTAAGGAAGATCCAAGCCCAACTGGGCTAGTGCAACAAAAAGGGATAAAAAGCCCAAATTTGGGCTTCCCTCCAAAAATCAAGTAAGCCTAACCCATGAGCTAACCCAACTGGGCCTCATTAAATTTATTTGGGCTTGTATTTAAGTATTTATATTTGGGCTTGTAATAATTTTAGTTTTTCTTTTTCTTTATTTTCTATTTGGGCTTGTAATAATTTTATTTTTCTTTTCTTTCTTTCTTTTATGGGCTTGTAATTATTTGTTTGTTTTTTTTTCTTTTCTTTTGTGGGCTTGCCACTTAATTTGGACTATAGGTTTATATTCCCATCCATTGGGCTCATAACCTTACAAAAACAATTCTGTTGGGCTTAAGGCAACAAATTCTGTTGGGCCGTGAGTTAAGATTTTTCTCACCAAATTCTTCAAAGAACCCAAGAAACCAAAAGCCTTTAGTTGGTTGGCTTGTCCCAAATTAATCCAAAAATTTTCTAAACCATTTTAAAACCAAGTTTCTAAACCTTTCAAACCAAAAATTTGGGCTCTACATTTATAACCCAAAACCCATTGTGAAACCAAAACCCAACAAACCAAATTTTTAGGTCGTGTTTTTCATTGACTGTGGGGCTTGTTAGATGTTATTTCATCGATCAATGATCTTATTAGGATATGGTTGTGACCTTTAGAGACCAATCAACCCAACAAATTAGAGTCAATCCAATAGACCCAATTGACATACCCACATTTTCTGAGGAAAACACACCGGACCAACCTGAGATAATGGAAGAACCCCGTAGTCTCAAGGATTACATGTATCCCAGAAGGACAAGTCACCCTCGTGCATTGTTTTACCAGAAGTTACTGGTCATTATGAGCTAAAATCGAGCACAATACAAATGCTTCCCGTGTTTAGAGGATTGAAAATGAAAACCCTTACCATCACGTGAGAGAATTCGAGGAGATTTGTGGAACTATACGTTTCACTCAGATTCTGACGAAACCCTAAAATTGAGACTATTCCCTTCTCTTTGAAGGAAAAGGCCAAGTCATGGCTGTATGCTTTACATCCCACAGTCAATTAGGACATGGGACAACCTCACAAAAGAGTTTTCAAAAAGTTTCTTCCCTAATCACAAAACTGCGACAATTCGTCAAAGTCTGAACAGCTTTGTACAATTAGAAGGTGAAACCTTAGCTAGATATCTTGAGAGATTCAATGAATTGTTGCTTAAGTGTCCCCATCATGGTTTTGAAAAATGGAGACTTGTGCAAATTTTGTATGAAGGTTTAGATGTCTCCACCCGAACAATTGTAGAGTCTATGTGCAATGGACTCTTCACAGATAAAAGTGCTGATGACTCTTGGGCTTTCCTAATTGAAGTTGCTGAAAAAACTCAACAGTGGGAGTCCATTCGTGAACCTAGAAAGACTACACCTGTAGATAAGGTCCATAGAATTGAGTCTGATTTTGAGGGAAATGCAAAAATGGCAGCACTAGCAAGAAGAATAGAAGCGTTAGAACTTCAGAAAAACGTAAAACCTTCTACCACTGCTTTCTGTGAACATGTCGAAATGGCTATCTGTGATATATGTAACGGTTCTGACCATCAGGTCAGTGATTGTCCGGAAATGCATGCATTCCAAGAATCTAGGCTGGAACAGGCACATGCTATGTTTCAAAAACAAGAGCATAACCCTTATTCACAGACCTACAACCCAGGATGGAGGAACCACCCCAATTTTTCATGGTCTAAAGGACCCATTCAAGGAGGACCATCTCAACCCACTCAAAGCTATCAAAACAATCAAGGCTATCAATACCCTAAAAATCCTCAACACAGTCGTACCCTCAATACACTGCTGACAAGAAATTGTCTAGCATCGAAGAGAGTATCAATCAGTTGACCCAACATCTGATGAAAAATGAGAAAGCAACTGATCAACGAGTCTCCGCTCTAGAACTACAGATGGGTCAAATTTGCGATGCACTGAATACAAGAGAAAAGGGTAAACTTCCTAGCCAGCCCCAACAAAATCCAAAGAGGATATTTCAAGCAGGCACATCATCTTGCAATGAAACCTCACCCGATCAAGTCCATTCCATCACCACTCTCCGAAGTGGTAAGATTGTTGAGAACAATGTAGGCATACCACAATCAAATGAATCTGAGCCAAACATATCATTGCCTGCACCACCAAAGAACACCTCCAACTTAGAAAAGGAGCCTGAGCACATTAGTGAAGCCGACAATCCCACTGTTGTGAATATCCCTCTAACTCCTAATGCTCATGTTGCTCCATATCCTCAGAGGTTAGTTCGCCAACAGATAAGCACCCACTACAATGAGATGTTAGAACTGTTCAAAAGAGTCAACATCAACATTCCTTTTCTTGAGGCAATTAAGCAAATCCCTGCATATGCCAAATTCCTCAAAGACTTGTGCACTCAAAAGCGCAAGATTAATGTGCACAAACGTGCTTTCTTAGCTGAACAGGTGAGTTCCATCATTCTGAACAAAACTCCACCTAAGTTTAGGGACCCAGGTTGTCCAACAATTTCTTGCACTATAGGAAACCACGGTCAATAAAGCTTTATTAGATCTAGGTGCAAGTGTGAACCTCCTGCCATATTCTGTTTATGCGCAGTTAGGTCTTGGAGAATTGAAGCCAACACCCATAACTCTCCAATTGGCGGACCGATCCGTCAAAGTCCCTGAGGTGTATTGAGGATGTTTTGATTAAGGTTGATAAGTTCTACTTTCCTGTAGACTTTATTGTCTTAGACACTCAACCTGTACAAAACCCGGATAGTCACATTCCTGTCATTTTAGGACGTCCTTTCTTGGCGACGTCTAATGCGATCATCAATTGCGTAATGGAGTGTTGAAGCTGTCTTTTGGAAACATGACTGTAGAGCTGAATGTGTTTAATGTTAGTCAACAGCATGTGAATCTTGATGATGAGGATGTACATGAGGTCAATATGATTGAGAGTTTGATACAAGATTCATTGACTGGCATTATGTCAAAAGATCCCTTGCAAGCATGTTTGGAAGATGTTAACTTGGAGTTGTATGATGATGAATACATTGGTGAAGTCCAATCTTTGCTCGAATCTGTACCTCAAATGGACATCACTAAATGGCAGACTACAGTGGAACAACTCCCACTTTCTGAGAAGTCTGTTATATCTTCGGATGAGTCTCCTAAGGCCAAACAGGAATTGAAACCATTACCTGATACTTTGAAGTATGCATTTCTAGGTCCTTCTGATACTTTACCTGTTATCATTTCTTCACGATTAAACATAGAACAGGAAAACAAGCTTTTAGGAGTACTTGAGGAGCAGAAAGAAGCCTTAGGATGGACCATCTCAGATCTCAAAGGGATAAGTCCCACCATTTGCATGCACCACATTAATCTTGAAGAGAATGCCAAACCATCTAGGGAAATGCAAAGGAGACTTAATCCTAACATGAGAGACGTTGTTAAGAGTGAGATCTTGAAGCTACTTGATGCGGGTATCATATATCCGATTTCAGATAGTAAATGGGTTAGTCCCATTCAAGTTGTGCCTAAGAAGTCAGGCATTACTGTAGTTCGGAACGAAAAGAATGAGTTAGTCCCTTCACGTACAACCACAGGATGGCGAGTATGTATCGACTACAGGAAGTTGAACACAGTAACAAGAAAAGATCACTTCCCCCCCTCCCTTCATAGACCAAATGCTAGAACGTGTGTCTGGACACAGTCACTACTGTTTTCTAGATGGCTTTTCCGGTTATAACCAAATTCACATTGCACCGGAAGATCAGGAAAAAACTACATTTACGTGTCCATTTGGGACATTTGCTTTTAGACGTATGCCCTTCGGGCTGTGTAATGCACCTGCTACTTTTCAGCGTTGCATGATGAGCATTTTTTCAGACATGATAGATAGTTTTCTCGAGATCTTTATGGATGATTTCTCTGTGTTTGGTTCCTCTTTTGATGAATGTTTGGACCATCTGGTCCTTGTGTTGTCTAGATGTAAGCAAAAGAATCTGATTTTAAACTGGGAAAAATGCCACTTCATGGTAAACTCCGGCATAGTTCTAGGACACATCGTTTCGGAAAAAGGAATTGAAGTAGATAAAGCTAAAGTCGACCTCATTCAACATTTACCACAACCCCACTCTGTGAAGGGGATTCGATCATTTTTAGGTCACGCTGGGTTCTACCGGCGATTCATCAAAAACTTTAGCCAAATCTCAAGACCTTTGTGTAATCTACTTGTCAAAGATGTTGTCTTTAACTTCGATGCTGCTTGTGTGAAGGCATGGGAAGAACTCAAGACTCTCCTCACCTCAGCTCCTATTGTCCAACCACCCAACTGGGAACTACCGTTCGAACTCATGTGTGATGCCTCTGATTATGCCGTTGGCGCTGTTTTAGGACAGCGTGTTGATAGACTACCATATGTGATATACTATGCTAGTAAAACTCTTAATGATGCTCAACTCAACTATTCGACTACCGAGAAGGAGTTACTTGCCGTGGTATTTGCATTAGACAAGTTTAGATCTTATTTGATAGGATCTAAGATCATCATATACACTGACCATGCGGCTTTGAAGTATCTTCTTTCTAAGAAGGATGCTAAAGCTCGCCTTATTCGATGGATACTCTTATTACAGGAATTCGACATCGAAATCCGTGATAAGAAAGGTTGTGAGAATGTGGTTGCTGATCACTTGTCCCGATTAATAGTGAGTCTATTGATGAATCTGAGCTGATTAGAGAATCATTCCCTGATGAACAATTGATGTCTGTGTCAAACCTTCCTTGGTTTGCCGACATTGTTAACTACCTTGCTACAGGTAGAATGCCCTCACATTGGTCGAGACAAGACCGCTCCAAGTTCTTGGCTGAAGTTAAACATTTCCTTTGGGACGACCCATATTTGTTTAAGTACTGCCGAGACCAAATCATTAGGAGATGTGTACCCGACATGGAACAGAAAGATGTGATATCTTTCTGTCATGACCAAGCATGTGGAGGGCATTTCAGTGCCAAGAAGACCGCTGCAAAGATCCTGCAGTGTGGGTTTTACTGGCCATCGCTGTTTAGAGACTGCCATGAGTATTGTATTGCTTGTGAGCGCTGTCAGAAACTAGGAAGTATCTCGAGGAGAAACATGATGCCGTTGAATCCGATTTTGATCGTTGAGCTATTTGATGTGTGGGGGATTGACTTTATGGGTCCATTTCCTATTTCTGAAGGAAATTATACATCCTAGTTGTTGTTGATTACGTTTCGAAGTGGGTTGAAGCTGTTGCAACCAAGACGAATGACCACAAGGTGGTACTCTCATTTCTGAAGGAGAACATATTTTCACGTTTTGGTACCCCTAGAGCTATAATCAGTGACGGTGGTTCACATTTCTGTAACAAGTACTTTGAGTCTTTAGTACGCAAGTATGGCATAACCCACAAGGTTGCAACTCCGTACCACCCTCAGACAAGCGGACAAGTAGAAGTTTCTAATAGGGAAATTAAGCACATTCTGGAGAAGACGGTCAACCCGTCAAGGAAAGATTGGTCATTGAGATTGAATGATGCTTTGTGGGCCTATAGAACAGCTTATAAGACACCAATTGGCATGTCCCCTTATCGTCTGGGTATGGAAAGCCATGTCATCTTCCTGTGGAATTAGAACATCGAGCTTACTGGGCTATCAAGAAACTTAACTTTTCTCTCGACAAGGCGGGTGCACAACGGAAACTTCAACTCAATGAGTTAGAAGAATTAAGGAATGAGGCTTATGACAGTGCCAAGCTGTATAAGCAAAAGATGAAGTTGTTTCATGATAAGCGTATTCTGCGCAAGTCATTCACACCGGGTCAGAAAGTTTTGTTATACGACTCTCGGCTGCATCTTTTTCCAGGAAAATTGCGGTCCCGATGGACCGGCCCGTTCCTAGTACGCACGGTATTCCCTCATGGAGCTGTGGAACTTGAAGATGTCTCCAACAAGAACATTTTCAAAGTGAATGGGCAGCGATTGAAACCGTTCCTTGAACCACTTCCGCCTGACATTGAGGCAACCGATCTGGAGGATCCCGTCTATGCGTCCTGATTGGTCCACCCTTGTACATAAACCAGGTTGAACGTTCCATTTTATTTTATGTTTTTCCTTTTCTGTACAGTTCTTTCTTTTGCACTATTTAAACATTGAGGACACTGTTTAATTTAGGTTTAGGGGTGATAATCAGTATATACCCTTATAACATGCTATAATGAAAAAAAACTCCTCCCTCTTTTTGAAAAAAAAAAAAAAAAAAAAAATCATAAAAATGGAGCTCATTTACCTTGAAATGTTGACTCTTGTGCAAATATGTAATTTTTAGGAGTCTTAGTCTAGATATTTAGGCACCCCTGATTCTAGCACAATTCACATAGTGATAAGAACTTGCACGCGCACGATCTACCAATACATGTATAGCCTCATCCTTGAGGTGTTCTATCGGAAGTTTTAGTTGCCAATCACTTTAGAATACTGAACGAAACTTGACTAGCTTGTTCTTTGGTTGGTTGGGATAGAAGGTGGAGGTTACATTAAGAAAAACAACCATCGAATTTAACTGGGTGCATCAAAAAGGGCTACCTCTTGCAAAGTGTCATGTAATTTTTTGTTTCTTTTCCTTATGTATCAAAAGTGTTTCCTTGTTCCAAAAAAAAAAAAAAAAAAGAATCAAGTATTTTTCAATTCCATCCTCTCTTGTTCCAAAAATAAAAGAGAGTAGTCAATGTAAAGAGTCATTTTGTTGTTTCATTGTAATAAGCAAGGAAGGGTGCAAGCCATTGATGTACAACGCGAGTAATTGTGAAATACCTCCAACTCATTCACAATTCTCGTAAAGTCCGGACAGCTAGCTAGATTTCGACCTCGGTTCTTAGCCTGAGAAACTATCTCTTGGTGATTAGTAGTCATAACATCCGATCTTTCTTTACACATGTGTAGATACACTTTACACTCTTATCACATGTCTTTATTTGTTATCAGTGCTAGGATTGTGCCTTTGATAGCTAGATTGACATCTCCATTTTGCTGTGAGCTTAAACTGTCTTGCACATGTCACATTTGATGGAATCTGAGCTTATATTTTGACCTAGAACTTTGTAGGTACGTTCTAAGCAAACCTTCACGAGACTTCACTCGTCCACTAGGGACACTTAGTGGTTTAAAAGGCTTAGTGCATACACTAAATGCTTTCCAGAGACCAGCGACAGTGGTATAGGTAGGATTTCCTTAGTTTTGTTTTACTTGAGGACAAGTAAAATTCAGGTTTGGGGGTATTTGATGAGCGCTAAAAAGTGCATATTTCTATATATTTTTCTTGGCATTTAACTCATCTTTTGTGCATTAATTCTCCATTTTAACCCATATTCTGTATTTTCATTGTTTTCAAGAATAAATATTTTTATTAATTAATTTTGCATTTTTAGGTAATAAATAAAGTTTGGATGAATAGCGGAGCGAAAAGAGCAGAAAAGTAGAAAAAAGCCGGGAGGAATTACACAAGGAAGCCGCGAAGAATGTTGTGCACAAGACCAAAAGGCTAGAAGTGGGCTTGAAGAGGAAGAATTGTTCTTAAAGAAGATATGGGATTGGCATACCCAAGGCCCAAAACCCTCACCCAAACCCATTTACAATATCCATACCCGCATTCATCTTCAGCCGTCAGATTGGATCATCTCAGCATCCTACGGTCGCTTCATCATAGTGCATCAAAATCTGAAGCTCCTGAAAAACACTTTAGCACCTAACTCCATCTTGAGCCGTCAGTTTCGTTGTATTTTCGCATCCAACGGTCGCTCCTCGCTTCCTTCCATCTCGTCGTTAGATCGATCCACCATCTCCACATCCCACGGCTCATCCTCGCTGTTCATCCAATTTGCTACAACCGCCCAACACCCGAGCACTAAATATCTATACCCAAACCAAACAACCCCCTTCTCTCTTCGTTCATCTCCTTCTTCCCCTCTTCTGCAACAGCGACGCTGTCTCCATCACCACCACCATAACCCACAAATCACTCAACCACCACCACTCGATCCATCATCACTTCTAACAACCAAGACCTACTTTTCTAGCCACTTATTACATCACCTCCTAATCGTTTCATCTCACAGGAACCCTAGGTTAGGAGTTGATGAAATAGGTGAGGTTAGAGGATACATCGAAGGCATGGGTAGCATCAGCAGACGAGAAGGAAGCATGGGTGAGAGCTATCAGTCGTTTTCAGAGATTAGGTAAGGATTTTTTGTAAAACCCTAATTTCACTGATTTGGGGATTTTGGAATTTTTTTTGTTGTAACTATAAAAGGGTGTTAGGGGTTGTGAAATTCGGCATCTCTGGGCTAGCCAGTGAGAAATATTTGCAGTTCAATATTAATTTCAAAATTCATTTTCAATTCATCCATGTTGAATCTCTCTTATGCATAAAGGTTGAATGTGAATTATATGCTGTGTAATGTGGAGCATGTTTATACTCGTTAGTATCATGATTACAAGCATGTCCATGTTCTAATTCACTTGCTAGGGTTTAGAGGAATCTCTTGATCATATGCTAGGAATGTTAATGTATTTGTATGTTCTTTTATTGAGCTGAATTGCCTTAGGATGAATGCTTAGCCATTTGGGCTACCTGCTTGTGATCACCTGTGCTGTTAGAAGACAGCTGATACTAGGAGTGGAGCTAGGTCTTTGGCCAAGAATTCAATCCACTAGAGAGATTGCCTTAAGCTAAACTAGCTAGAGGAGCTAAATGCCTGTGATTAGTTGTGCTGATTAAAGACAACCGATGCTAGGGGTAATTTGGTTAGGATAGTTAGTAGAATCCTCATTGTAGTCTTTCATGAAATAACAAGACATACATTGCATCATAATTTCCTTAGCCTAGGGTCAAGTAGTGGAATCAAAATCCTTAGTACCTTCTTTTGAATTCAGATAACTTTAGAAATTTAGAAAACTTTAACAAATCCTCCAAGTCCCTGTGGACAAACCTCTATTTACATTCTATCTTCATCAAGACCCTGTATACTTGTAGGTAAAACATAGGTTGTAGTTTTTAGGTCTCATTCCTTGAGCTACCACCTTGCACCTTTGGCAACCCGTTAATAAATTCCATCGACAAGCATTTCCATGGCTTGTCTGGAATCGGCAAAGGTTGTAGTAATCCTGCTACGTTTCTCCTTTCCGTCTTATCCAATTGACACACTAAGCATGTCTTCACATACAACTCAACATCTTCTTCCATCTTAAGACATTAATAGGAACGAGTTATCAAAGCATGCCTTCGTTCCATGCCTGGATGACCATCCCAAATGGAATCATGCGTTTCTCTCAAGAGTTTCCTTCTCAGTCCACCTGAATTAGGTACATAAATTCATCCTCCTTTGGCGTAAATGACTCCATCATCTAGCCAATATCGACGAACGATCCCATCACTAATCTGCTTGGTCAGGCGAACACATGCCTGATCATTCTTCGTCTCTTATTTGATTCGAGGCAACAACTCTGTCTCAATCGTGGTCAGGGCCGCAACATATTTGATGTGATTTCAAAGTTGTTGTAGTAGTAGAATTCGTCTAAGACTTGTGAAGGTTCGATTTTTAAATTTAATAAAAATAAATATACAAATAATGTTAACAATGGTGAGAGGTACTGGGACTAAGAATTTCACTAAATTACATTCATGTGATTCAAAATTATTCCTGCACAATTATACCTTGTATGATAACAATTTGTTGACTCTAATTCCTTGCCTAATGTGGATTTTGAGAGCAATGAATGTAAATCTAAAGCCTGAGACATCAAAACATTTTAGCTAAGCATGACCCATCAATTGAAATGACAACCATTCAATAAAAATCATAAATCATTTCATAAACAGTGCAAGTAGTCATAAAAAGAAATTAATTTATTTACCACAATGACGAAAAATGGCTCCATCCATCGTCCCAGCATGTGATTCTAGTTCCTCATTATTACAAAGAAAACTAAATAGAAGAAATAAAAGAAAATTGTGAAACTGGCTACCGGCTCATCGGCTCTCCAAAAAAATGACTCCATGGTTTTGATTAATATTTTTTTGATGGGGTTGTAGTAAATAGGATTCGTTTCAGACTTGTGAAGGAAATGGAATTTTTAGATTTGATAAATATATATATATATATATATACAAAAATATTAACAATGGGCGAGAGGTATTGGGACTAAGGATTTGGCCGAATTCACTACACAGGGTTCATTCATATATTCTTTGGCAAATAAAACTCAATAAAATTAACATAGACTCTGATTTTGCCAAGATAGATTCTCAAAACATCAATTGTAAGTCATAAGCATGATGTATCAAAACACCTAAGCTAAACATACATCATCAAATTAAATAACAACCAATTAATTCAAATCATATTTCAATTTTAGATTAATGCAAAAGTCATAAAAAAGAATAAAATAAATTTACCCGTGTATGAAATTCGCCCTCCTTCGTCGTCCTAGTGTTGGGTTTTAGCTCATCATGATAAAAACACGCTCAAAATATTTATTTATTTCTCAAATGGTGTTTACAATGAAGAGAAGAAGAGAAAATGGTGTAAAACTGTAATCTGCGACGCACAAAAAGCGTCACAGAATGAACGATAAAAAACAAGTGCTGCTGCTGTTTAGACTGCAGTGCGACCCACGGCTGTGCGTCTTAGACACTGTTGATAAACCACTGTCCTTGCGAGTCTGTTCTTCGTGTTCTTGGTGTTCTTCATCATCAGCAGCAGCAGAAACAGAGTTTCATTAACTCTTGATTTCTGCTTCTCTGGACCTTCTCTCGACCCCAAACTCTCGACACCCATTCTCTGTGATACCAGAAATCTATTTATACTCCTCAGCCTCATTTAATCACGCCATAACTCAAGATAATTCTCTCTTTACTCGGCTTAAAGAGAAAATATTTTTTGGATATTTTCTTCCTTTAATTAGCTCTCCACGCGCTGAAATGATGTATAAACACTCCAAACATGATCTTACACGCTGTAGAATTGATTCAACACTCTCCAAACACATGAGTACACGTCTAAATTTGATGTGATCGTGTGATATTCATTTCTTGAACGTGCTTCCTGATTTCTTGATTGCGATGATTCCAACCAATTATGGTCGATCCTAACACCCAAAATGTCTTCCTCTATCCATATCACAAATACCCATTGAAAATCAGAGGTTTAATCGAACTCTAACCCCTCCAAAATCGATCGACCCAACTGCCAGTGAGAAGAAATATTTTCTCGCCTTTTTCCAAAATTTGAATTATGAGAAGAAAAGTGTCCTCCCCCTAATCCTATACGGGTGTCCCTTTAGCAATTGGGGTGGAAATAGTAATTTTGGGGTGGAAATAGTAATTTTTCTGGGTTCCTCCGGTACATTTCTGGGACGCTTCGGTGCATTTTTGAGGCGCCTCCGGTACATTATCCTGGGGTGTAAAACACTACTTTTCGAGCTCATTTCGCCGCAAAGGCTTATTTCTCTTAAAACATCTACAAAAACACAAAATAACACAATAAGTACTTAATCGAATCTAACAATACATAATATTGAGAACAAAATAGACACATAAATGCGTCTATCAGGTTTCATGTTCTCGACATCAATATATAGATTTCAACAAAATCTAACCTTCCTCTTTTAATTCTCTTCCACATGTCATGTCCAATGGGAGTGTGCCACTTGTCTAAGAATACACAATATCACCTAATAAAGACTCGCCACATGTACGACCACTTGCTTTTATTTTCATGGGAAAGAAAATATTATATGAGCACATACTGATCTTATGTACGAGGTAAGTATTTATTTTGTCATTATCTCAATTCCAAAACATGCGTCATATATTAATGTGGTGAAGTATATATTATGCTCAAAATCAATCTTCTTTAGTTGCAAAAGATATTTAGTTTCATTTCTTCCTCCACCATGTCGACATACCTCGTACATTAATTATTGAGTAGGATTTTTCATTTTACTTGATACCTCCTAAATCCTTCGAGAACTAATCACCAAGTCCTTCATCCTAAAATCCAAGAGACCAAAATGCCCGAGCATGTTAGTTTCTTAAACCAACTTCAGCCCATCATCTCCTTCACTAACTTAAATTGGGCCTATCCCATTTAGATCCAAAAGTATCCACGACCCATGTACTCCGAAGTCCATATTTTCTTCTTGGAATCCTAGTTTTAGCCGATTTTCTCGGAAGAGCCCATTTTATTCATTTACCTACAAAAACACAATCAATACCAAAATAACCACCAACAATATATATTTTGGGTAGTAAATATGTAAGAATTAATCGCTCATCACACCCCCAAACTTATACTTTGCTAGTCCTCGAGCAAATTTATTCTAGAAAATAAAAACTCACTAGGTGGCCCTAGTGACCGAGTGAATCTCGGGAGGGTTTACCAGAGTTGTACACTCAAAACCGTTACTTCTAATTGGTCACAAGTATCCAAAGATCTATGAGGACATACATATTCTCAACCTATCTCCAAGTAACTAGAATGCCAGAAAAATTAAAGGTGTCAGCTCTAAAGATGACTGGAGAAAAGGGGAGACACATCCTCAACACTGCTAGATAAAGAGATATCCGCTACACAGCTAGATAAACATTGTAAGATGCGTCCGCTGCTTTACAGCTGGATAAGATTAGGAGAGAGATAAAGATGAGAGGGATATCTGCTACACAGCTGGACTAATTACGTGTGATGAGTTAAACCAGTGCTAGAAAGATCTTGTGCCAGATTGAAAGCGGACTAACAAAGCAACCAAATGTATCTTTCTTCGACTCTCTCATAGTGCGCAGTAGAAACAACGTCTTCTTTGGTCTTCAACTGTTGATGATAAACTATCGAACCTCATAGAACCTTGACAATTAACTCTTCTCTTCGATTTCTTCCTTGACTTATAAATTTTTACTTCCCTTTGGCCTTATTGAACAAAACGTAACGATGATTTTTTTCATTTTTCATTTTTTTCATTTGTATGTTTTTTTTTCTTTTTTTTTTTCATCTTTTTTTTTTTTGGAAACAAAAATTACAAGACAACAATTTACATGTCCATGAGAGAAGGACTTTCAAAACTTAGATCTTCGCAACTTGTGATATCTTGGTATCATGGATTCTAACAACTTATATCATTTGCTCTTATAACTTCAACTTTGATTTTTGAATTATTCTTTTCTATTGTTGCTTCTAAATCTAAAACGTCTTCAACTTTCTTCATAGATTTTGATGTCGCTCAGCTTGTTGATGATGATAAGTTTCTACTGAGAGAGAGTCGCAATCCAGTAACTAAGAATACATTGTGAGGTTGCTTTGACTTTCTGGCATTTCCTGACCTACTTGCCTTTCCATCATGTATGGTTAGGTCCATCACGGTTACCCTCTAAAAGGAACAAGTTCTCTCCTGAATTTCAAGGATCTCAATGTCTTTTTCTCTAATGTCTCAAAAGGTTGTTATACCTAGCATTCCAATTTCTATCTTTTCGGTGAGAAACAGTATGTAAACTTAGCTAACCGGATACCATGTGACGCTAGAAGTTTCAAAAGTGCAACTAAAATGTTCTTCCATACCCCCAAACTTAAATCTAACATTGTCCTAAATGTTCTAAAGATAAATTTAAAAGCATGAATAAGGAGAAACTGTTACCATTTGAAGCAAAAGAGTTAAGATATTACCGTGTTGCGTGAGTATGGGTTACCTCCCAAGAAGTGCTAAGTTTAAAGTCTTCAGCCAGACATCGGAAGGAATTAGTCACGTCATAGTATCATACAAAAGTAGTCGGAATAACTGTGGGTCATCTAGATCAAAAAGTGCTAACCACAAGAAGAGGAAACTGCAACAGACCAAGAAGATACCGAACATACCCTTGTTTAAGACAACTACAACTAGTTGCGGTTCAGGTTCAGGCTCTATGAAAGGGTCTAGATAAAATATTTTCATGGACTGCGTTTTCTCATAGCTAAGATCCGATTCAGGAATTAGAGTCTGGAAAAACTCAAGTAAAAACTTAGAAGCGCATAATAATAATCTAAATAACTGCGGATCCTTAAATTCAATCATGTTTGACTCACACAGCTGACCACAAAGAAAGAGGTGGCCATCCTTAAGCAAATGTGTTGACCCTACTCTCCTAAAGTAATTAGGTTTAGTCTCAAAACTTAATAACCGACACATCTGAAAATCATATGTTCCCACAATTGGAAGAAAGGTTTTTGGTGGGAAAACAAAGTCAATTTTGGTATGATAGCCTGGGTTAACCACATCAACCAGATGATGGGTTTCTAACAACTGAGCTCTCCTATGGACACAACTAGGTTCAGGAAAAAGTGTATGAAGATAATCTTGTAAGATGGCTGAGGCACAAATTTCAAGTCCCGACTGAGGGATCTTTGTAAGAGCTAAAGGTATGGCACAAGGGGAATGATAATCACCCCCAAACTTAGATTTTTGGGTATCTATAGATAGACTAGATACAATTTCATTAATTTCTAGATCGTTGGAATCCTGAAAATAGTCAATTGCTTCTTCTAGGTTATACTCAAGTGACGCATCCTCACTCATATTCAATAGCTCTACGAGTTCATATTCTTCGTCTAAGACCATTGATTCTAAATTACTAGACTCTAAAACAGTATTCTCAAAATAAACTCGTTCCTCTAAACCATTATCGACTTCGTAATCAAAAGGAAATACTACATCATCTAAAGAGGTGGTATCTCTAATCAAATCCTCGTCCTTTTGAATTGGTGAATAATCATTAAAATTATCGGGATTTGAACCAGAAAAAACACTACCATCATAAAGTTCATTTAGAGTAACAAATTCCTGATCACTATTCCTACAAATTTCAAATTCTTCATCAACACTATCCACATCATAATAACATGAAAATGGTTGAACCTCATCTAAAGTAGTGTTACCAATTCTAACCTCGTCATCTTGATAAAAATTATCCTTATTTTCACGGGTGATATAGGAAAGAATGTATTGGCAATCAAGAGTAATTCGAGAAGTTCTTTCTTCCGTCTCTAATTTAAGCCTACGTGTTGACTCAGTTAACTTACGCATTGACTCAAGTATCTTACGTGATTCATCGAGGGGAGAGGAATTATAAGAATCTTGCTCGTATGACCGGTGGGCATGTGGATAGTAATTGGGCTCACCATGGTATGACCCATATCCTTCAAAAGGATGGCGTTCCCAACCACTATTCCCAACATGGTCATAAAAAGGATGATGTCCATATTCAAATTCAGGTCGATATTCATTGTATTGGCTTCTATCATACCAGTTTGACATTCTTAATTGAAAGGAAATTCTAAACAATCACAAACAAGGCTGACTCGACCAAATCAAACCTATAAAATCTAGCAAACAACAAGCATGATGGCTCCAGTTAGATTGTTTCTAGACCAGCTTCTAATATTTCGAAAAGGAATTCGTTACAATCTGAGCAAACCTATCTGGAATCAATCCGAGTTTAAGTAAGTTGAATTGAGACGAGGGAAGCTGCGAGGAGCTTTGATACCCAAGGTTTCACCGGTATTATAAGGCAGCGCAGTCACGCATTCAACTCGCAGAAACCATCATGAACTTCAAAGTATGCTCAAAAGAGTAACCAATATTTTTCGAACGACTTTCCTATTAAGCTTGTTACCCTATAAGTCTCGTTCTAGTCAAAATTTAAAGCTTAGGTTCGCGTTTGGTTTCGTTTTCCTAAGGCGGGCAAGAAGGAAACGGTGATGAAATCCGAGTCCTTATCTTAATTTGTCCAGGCCTTGCCCTTTACTAGGAAATTAAAACAACCGTATTCAAATCCTCAACATATATTCACCTTAAGGCATACAATAAACCCGCTGACAGGGGATTCGCGGGTGTTTCGAAAGCTTACCTCCCGTACCAGACGGGCGCAGAACCGCTGAAGTCGACTCGGGCCACGACTCCTATGTCATGTGCGAACCCGAGGGGCCGAGACGATATTGTAATCGTCATCCTTCCCTGCAAACAGTTTTATATTTAATGTACCCTTCCTTAGGGTTTAAAAAAAAATTGTCCAAGTCCAAAGTCCAAATAAAGTGCAAAAGAAAAGAAATAAAATAAATAAATAATAATAATTACAAAAAATGGAAGGTTTCTAAAAAAAATAAAATAAATTCTCTATTTTTTTTTTAATTTTTTCTTTCGCTCTTTTTTTTTTTTTTTTTTTTTTTTTTTCCTTCTCTTTTGACTTTAAGCTTTGATTATAAGTCTTTAGTATCCAACTTCAAACCTGTAATACAAAGACACACCCAAAGAAACGTAAAAAAACAAATGAAATAAAAAAAACCTAAAAATTCTACCTAAGCACAAATCTCCGGCAGCGGCGCCAAAAATTTGATGTGATTTCAAAGTTGTTGTAGTAGTAGAGTTCGTCTAAGACTTGTGAAGATTCGATTTTTAAATTTAATAAAAATAAATATACAAATAATGTTAACAATGGTGAGAGGTACTGGGACTAAGAATTTCACCAAATTCCATTCATGTGATTCGAAATTATTCCTGCACAATTATAGCTTGTATGATAACAATTTGTTGACTCTAGTTCCTTGCCTAATGTAGATTTTGAGAGCAATGAATGTAAATCTAAAGCATGAGACATCAAAACATTTTATCTAAGCATGACCCATCAATTGAAATGACACCCATTCAATAAAAATCATAAATAATTTCATAAACATTGCAAGTAATCATAAAAAGAAATTAATTTATTTACCACAATGACGAAAAATGGCTCCATCCGTCGTCCCAGCATGTGATTCTAGTTCCTCATTATTACAAAGAAAACTAAATAGAAGAAATAAAAGAAAATTGTGAAACTGGTTACCGGCTCATCGGCTCTCCAAAAAAATGATTCCATGGTTTCCTGTTCTCGACATCAATATATAGATTTCAACAAAATCTAACCTTCCTCTTTTAATTCTCTTCCACATGTCATGTCCAATGGGAGTGTGCCACTTGTCTAAAAATACACAATATCACCTAATAAAGACTCGCCACATGTACGACCACTTGCTTTTCTTTTCATGGGAAAGAAAATATTATATGACCACATACTGATCTTATGTACGAGGTAAGTACTCATTTTGTCATTATCTCAATTCCAAAACAGGCGTCATGTATTAATGTGTTGAAGTATATATTATGCTAAAAATCAATCTTCTTTAGTTGCAAAAGATATTTAGTTTCCTTTCTTCCTCCACCATGTCAACATACCTCGTACATTAATTATTGAGTAGGATTTTTCATTTTACGTGATACCTCCTAAATCCTTCGAGAACTAATCACCAAGTCCTTCATCCTAAAATCCACGAGACCAAAATGCCCGAGCATGTTAGTTTCTTAAACCAACTTCAGCCCATCATCTCCTTCACTAACTTAAATTGGGCCTATCCCATTTAGATCCAAAAGTATCCACGACCCATGTACTCCGAAGTCCATATTTTCTTCTTGGAATCCTAGTTTTAGCCGATTTTCTTGGAAGAGCCCATTTTATTCATTTACCTACAAAAACACAATCAATACCAAAATAAGCACCAACAATATATATTTTGGGTAGTAAATATGTAAGAATTAATTGCTCATCACACCCCCAAACTTATACTTTGTTAGTCCTCGAGCAAATTTATTCTAGAAAATAAAAACTCACTAGGTGGCCCTAGTGACCGAGTTAATCTCGGGAGGGTTAACCAGAGGTGTACCCACAAAACCATTACTTCTAATTGGTCACAAGTATCCAAAGAGATATGAGGACATACATATTCTCAACCTATCTCCAAGTAACTAGAATGCCAGAGAAATTAAAGGTGTCAGCTCTAAAGCTGACTGAAGAAAAGGGGAGACACATCCGCAACACTGCTACATAAAGAGATATCCGCTACACAGCTAGATAAACATTATAAGATGCGTCCGCTGCTTTACAGCTGGATAAGATTAGGAGAGAGATAAAGATGAGAGGGACATCTGCTACACAACTGGACTAATTACGTGTGATGAGTTAAACCAGTGCTAGAAAGATCTTGTGCCAGATTGAAAGCGGACTAACAAAGCAACCAAATGTATCTTTCTTCGACTCTCTCGTAGTGCTCAGTAGAAACAATGTCTTCTTCGGTCTTCAACTGTTGATGATAAACTATCGAACCTCATAGAACCTTGAAAATTAACTCTTCTCTTCGATTTCTTCCTTGACTTATAAATTTCTACTTCCCTTTGGCCTTATTGAACAAAACGTAACGATGATTTTTTTCATTTTATTTTTTATTTTTTTTTCATATTTTTTTTTCATCTTTTTTATTTTTTTTTTGGAAACAAAAATTACAAGACAACAATTTACATGGCCATGAGAGAAGGACTTTCAATACTTGGATCTTCACAACTTATGATGTCTTGGTATCATGGATTCTAACAACTTATACCATTTGCTCTTATAACTTCAACTTTGATTTTTGAATTATTCTTTTCTATTGTTGCTTCTAAACCTAAAACATCTTCAACTTTCTTCATATATTTTGATGTCGCTCCGCTTGTTGATGATGATAAGTTTCTACTGAGAGAGAGTCGCAATCCAGTACATAAGACTACATTGTGAGGTTGCTTTGTCTTTCTGGCATTTCCTGACCTACTTGCCTTTCCATCATGTATGGTTAGGTCCATCACGGTTACCCTCTAAAAGGAACAAGTTCTCTCCTGAATTTCAAGGATCTCAATGTCTTTTTCTCTAATGTCTCAAAAGGTTGTTATCCCTAGCATTCCAATTTCTATCTTTTCGGTGAGAAACAGTATGTAAACTTAGCTAACCGGATACCATGTGACGCTAGAAGTTTCGAAAGTGCAACTAAAAAGTTCTTTCATACCCCCAAACTTAAATCTAACATTGTCCTCAATGTTCTAAAGATAAATTTAAAAGCATGAACAATGAGAAACTGTTACCATTTGAAGCAAAAGAGTTAAGATATTACCGTGTTGCGTGAATATGGGTTGCCTCCCAAGAAGTGCTAAGTTTAAAGTCTTCAGCCAGACATCGGAAGGAATTAGTCACCTCATAGTATCATACAAAAGTAGTCAGAATAACTGTAGGTCATCTAGATCAAAAAGTGCTAACCACAAGAAGAGGAAACTGCAACATACCAAGAAGATACCGAACATACCCTTGTTTAAGACAACTACAACTAGTTGTGGTTCAGGTTCAGGATCTATGAAAGGGTCTAGATAAAATATTTTCATGAACTGCATTTCCTCATAGCTAAGATCCGATTCAGGTATTAGAGTCTGGAAAAACTCAAGTAAAAACTTAGAAGTACATAATAATAACCTAAATAACTGCGGATCCTTAAATTCAATCAGATTTGACTCACACAGCTGACCACAAAGAAAGAGGTGGTCATCCTTAAGAAAATGTGTCGACCCTACTCTCCTAAAGTAATTAGGTTTAGTCTCAAAACTTAATAACCGAGACATCTGAAAATCATATGTTCCCACAATTGAAAGAAAAGTTTTTGGTGGGAAAACAAAGTCAATTTTGGTATGATAGCCTGGGTTAACCACATCAACCAGAGGATGGGTTTCTAACAACTGAGCTCTCCTATGGACACAACTAGGTTCAGGAAAAAGTGTATGAAGATAATCTTGTAAGATGGATGAGGCACAAATTTCAAGTCCCGACTGAGGGATCTTTGTAAGAGCTAAAGGTATGGCACAAGGGGAATGATAATCACCCACAAACTTAGATCTTTGGGTATCTCTAGATAGACTAGATACAATTTCATTAATTTCTAGATCGTTGGAATCCTGAAAATAGTCAATTGATTCTTCTAGGTTATACTCAAGTGACGCATCCTCACTCATATTTAATAGCTCTACGAGTTCATTTTCTTCGTCTAAGACCATTGTTTCTAAATCGCTAGACTCTAAAACAGTATTCTCAAAATAAACTCAATCCTCTAAACCATTATCGACTTCGTAATCAAAAGGAAATACTACATCATCTAAAGAGGTGGTATCTCTAATCAAATCCTCGTCCTTTTGAATTGGTGAATAATCAGTAAAATTATCGGGATTTGAACCAGAAATAACACTATCATCATAAAGTTCATTTAGAATAACAAATTCCTGATCACTATTCCTACAAATTTCAAATTCTTCATCAACACTATCCACATCATAATAACATGAAAATGGTTGAACCTCATCTAAAGTAGTGTTACCAATTCTAACCTCGTCATCTTGATAAAAATTATCCTTATTTTCACGGGTGATATAGGAAAGAATGTATTGGCAATCAAGAGTAATTCGAGCAGTTCTATCTTCCATTTCTAATTTAAGCCTACGTGTTGACTCAGCAAACTCACGTGTTGACTCAGTGAACTTACGCATTGACTCAAGTATCTTACGTGATTCATCGAGAGGAGAGGAATTATAAGAATCTTGCTCGTATGACCGGTGGGCATGTGGATAGTAATTGGGCTCACCATGGTATGACCCATATCCTTCAAAAGGATGGCGTTCCCAACCACTATTCCCAACATGGTCATAAAAAGGATGATGTCCATTTTCAAATTCAGGTCGATATTCATTGTATTGGCTTCTATCATACCAGTTTGACATTCTTAATTGCAAGGGAATTCTACACAATCACAAACAAGGCTGACTCGACCAAATCAAACCTATAAAATCTAGCAAACAACAAGCATGATGGCTCCACTTAGATTGTTTCTAGACCAACTTCTAATCTTTCGAAAAGGAATTCGTTACAATCTGAGCAAACCTCTCTGGAATCAATCCGAGTTTAAGTAAGTTGAATTGAGACGAGGGAAGCTGCGAGGAGCTTTGATACCCAAGGTCTCACCGATATTATAAGGCGGCGCAGTCACGCATTCAACTCGCAGAAACCATCATGAACTTCAAAGTATGCTCAAAAGAGTAACCAATATTTTTCGAACGACTTTCCTATTAAGCTCGTTACCCTATAGGTCTCGTTCTAGGCAAAATTTTAAGCTTAGGTTCGCGTTTGGTTTCGTTTTTCTAAGGCGGGCAAGAAGGAAACGGTGATGTAATCCGAGTCCTTATCTTAATTTGGCCAGGCCTTTCCCTTTACTAGGAAATTCAAACAACCGTATTCAAATCCTCAGCATATATTCACCTTAAGGCATACAATAAACCCGCTGACAGGGGATTCACGCGGGTGTTTCGAAAGCTTACCTCCCGTACCAGACGGGCGCAGAACCGCTGAAGTCGACTCGGGCCACGACTCCTATGTCATGTGCGAACCCGAGGGGCCGAGACGATATTGTAATCGTCGTCCTTCCCTGCAAACAGTTTTATATTTAATGTACCCTTCCTTAGGGTTTAAAAAAAAATTGTCCAAGTCCAAAGTCCAAATAAAGTGCAAAAGAAAAAAATAAAAAAAATAATAAAATAATTACAAAAAATGGAAGGTCTCTAAAAAAAAAAAAAATTCTCTTTATTTTTTATTTTTTCTTTCGCTTTTTTTTTTTTTTTTTTTTTGCTTTGTCTTTTTCCTTCTCTTTTGACTTTAAGCTTTGATTCCAAGTCTTTAGTATCCAACTTCAAACCTGTAATACAAAGACACACCCAAAGAAACGTAAAAAGAACAAATGAAATAAAAAAAACCTAAAAATTCTGTCTAAGCACAAATCCCCGGCAGCGGCGCCAAAAATTTGATGTGATTTCAAAGTTGTTGTAGTAGTAGAGTTCGTCTAAGACTTGTGAAGGTTCGATTTTTAAATTTGATAAAATAAATATACAAATAATGTTAACAATGGTGAGAGGTACTGGGACTAAGAATTTCACCAAATTCCATTCATGTGATTCAAAATTATTCCTGCACAATTATAGCTTGTATGATAACAATTTGTTGACTCTAGTTCCTTGCCTAATGTAGATTTTGAGAGCAATTAATGTAAATCTAAAGCATGAGACATCAAAACATTTTAGCTTAGCATGACCCATCAATTGAAATGACACCCATTCAATAAAAATCATAAATCATTTCATAAACAGTGCAAGTCGTCATAAAAAGAAATTAATTTATTTACCACAATGACGAAAAATGGCTCTATCCGTCGTCCCAGCATGTGATTCTAGTTCCTCATTATTACAAAGAAAACTAAATAGAAGAAATAAAAGAAAATTGTGAAACTGGATACCGGCTCATCGGCTCTCCAAAAAAATGACTCTATGGTTTCCTGTTCTCGACATCAATATATAGATTTCAACAAAATCTAACCTTCCTCTTTTAATGCTCTTCCACATGTCATGTCCAATGGGAGTGTGCCACTTGTCTAAGAATACACAATATCACCTAATAAAGACTCGCCACATGTATGACCACTTGCTTTTCTTTTCATGGGAAAGAAAATATTATATGAGCACATACTGATCTTATGTACGAGGTAAGTACTCATTTTGTCATTATCTCCATTCCAAAACAGGCGTCATGTATTAATGTGGTGAAGTATATATTATGCTCAAAATCAATCTTCTTTAGTTGCAAAAGATGTTTAGTTTCCTTTCTTCCTCCACCATGTCGACATACCTCGTACATTAATTATTGAGTAGGATTTTTCATTTTACGTGATACCTCCTAAATCCTTCGAGAACTAATCACCAAGTCTTTCATCAAAAAATCCACGAGACCAAAATGCCCGAGCATGTTAGTTTCTTAAACCAACTTCAGCCCATCATCTCCTTCACTAACTTAAATTGGGCCTATCCCATTTATATCCAAAAGTATCCACGACCCATGTACTCCGAAGTCCATATTTTCTTCTCGGAATCCTAGCTTTAGCCGATTTTATTGGAAGAGCCCATTTTATTCATTTACCTACAGAAACACAATCAATACCAAAATAAGCACCAACAATATATATTTTGGGTAGTAAATATGTAAGAATTAATCGTTCATCAATATTCTTCCACCAACTTTCTGCTTAACGCATCTGGCACAGAATTAAGCCTTCATGGCTTATGCTCGAACTTGTAGTCGAACTCGCTCAAAAAGTCAAGCCACCTGCCTGTTTTGACGATAGTTTTTTCTGGATGGAAAAGAACGTAGTGTCCACATTATCCGTCCTTATGATGAAATAAGTTCCCAACAAATAATGGCGCTACGTTCTTAGACAATGTATCACTGCCAACATCTCTCTCTCATGCACAATGTATCTCCCTTCAGCATCATTAAGCTTACGACTCTCGTAAGCCACTGGATGACGATCTTGCACCAAGACTCCCCTAGAGCCCTTTCTGAAGCATCAGTGTGCACTTCAAATGGTATATCGAAGCTAGGCAAGCAAAGAACTGGTTCTGTCGAGACCGCTTCCTTCAATGCATCGAATGACCGCTGACACTCGTCAGTCCATGCCCATGATTTGTCCTTCCTCAACAAATCTGTCAATGTGGTTACTTTCTTTGAATAACCAACTATGAAGCGTCGGTAATAGTTAGCTAAACCCAAGAAAGAACGAAGCTCTCCAAGCTTCTTTGGCTCAGGCCAAT
The DNA here is from genome assembly GCF_003573695.1 of Papaver somniferum. Classification (NCBI taxonomy): domain Eukaryota; kingdom Viridiplantae; phylum Streptophyta; class Magnoliopsida; order Ranunculales; family Papaveraceae; genus Papaver; species Papaver somniferum. The sequence goes on from NC_039358.1 coordinate 140,041,832, forward strand.
CCATAATGGCCTCCACCTTTTTCTGGTCCATATGCACGCACCTTGCGATATCACATGACCAAGGAAAGTAATTGTGGTCTGGGAAAACTCACACTTTTCCTTCTTCACATACAAACTTGCTTCTCTAAGCTTTGCAAACACTTTGAGAAGATGCACCGCATGCTCTTCCAAAGTCTCACTGTAAATGACTATGTCATCCAAGTATACCACTACAAAGCGGTCAATGTACTCAGCAAACACATCATTCATCAGGTTGCAAAATATTGCTGGAGCATTCGTCAAGCCGAATGGCATCACACGGTATTCAAACGAACCATACCTTATTACCATTCCAGTCTTTGGTTCATCTCCTTCTACTATGCACACTTGGTAATAACCTGAGCACAAATCCAACTTGGTGAAGAATTTATCCTTGGCCAACCAATCAAACAAGTCTTCCACTAGCGGAATTGGGTACTTGTTCTTCACAGTTAGCTTGTTCAAAGCCCTTTAATCAACACACATACGAAGCGAGCCATCTTGCTTCTTTTGGAACAGATTCGGAGCACCAAATGGAGCTTTAGAGGGTTGTATGTAACCTGCCTCCAGCAGTTCAGAAATCTGCTTGCGCATCTCCTCAAGTTCTAGCGGTGACATACGATATGGTGCTTGTGCAGGCGGCCTCACCCCTGGCACTAACTCAATCATATGATCGATCCTACACCGCGGTGGTAGCGCCTTAGGAAGTTCTGCAGGAATCATGTCTGCAAACTCTTCTAAGACCTCTGCTATTCCATCCTCCACTTCTACTACCTTTTCTTGTTTGATCTCAACCAATACGCATAGGAAAGTAGCCAAGCCTTGGCGTATACTTTCTTTCACCTGAATCGCAGACAAACATGGCTTAAGTGTCTTGTCTGGTTCTCTTTGTCTCACCATAGGGACAAAACATGGGTATTGAGGGTGTTGTATCAATATCCCATTTCTATGAGGTAATGACGACGCCTTCGCCGCGCAAAAGAAATCCATGCCCAAAATCAGGTCATAATCATCCATGACCATTACTAGAAAATCTAGTTTTCCTTTCCATTCTCCAACTTGCACATCTGCATTCCGAACTTTCCCTCGATTGGCTTGTGGTTCTGTGTTAACAGTTTTGATGGTGCTAGCCGCGCTAGTAACTGTCAAGTTCAATGCCATGGCAATGTTTGGATGAATGAAAGACTTCGTAGCACCAGTATCATCTATCGCTAATACCCACTCTCCATTGATCTTCACATCAATATACATCAGTCCAGAAGACATTTTCTTCTTTGTGTGTGCTTTGCTCCCTACCAAACGACCGATGTTACGATATTGGCCCCTGCCAACATCATGCTGAGCCTTCTCATCCATATACATATTTGTGCATTCCAGTGACTTAGTCACTTTGATGTTTGGGAAAACATGTATTGTTTTCCGAATTTTTGCTCATGATTTCTTTAAAGTTAAATGTTATTCCTGCGGGGAACCCCTTTTAGGGAAGATTTGCTCACCCATTCTCACTTTCAGTTTCAGAGACAGATCATGGTTGCGCAGTGGAAGCTTTGTGGCGTTGAGTATTCTGCTATGTTTATTATATTCTATATTCTATTTGCAAACCAAATGACGATTTTATATGTATCATTTGAGAGGAATTCTTATTTATATATTTCTGAGCGGGGCTAGTTTTTGGGTTAAGCTTTGTAGCAGATTTCTTAATTGAATGTTTAAGTAAATAATTTAGAGTCCTAGTGCCTCTTTATATAGTTAATCTCTTGTTTAGTCAGCTGCTAGCTTAGGGGCGCTACAATGTTGGTATCAGATCTCACTATTAGATCTTATATGGGAAAAGATAGAGATAGCTAGTGCCAGTTAGTAATAGAATTGTTTGGAACTGGGTTGGGTTGTGAGATAAATCTTAATCACTAAAAGCTATCAATAATTAAAAAAATTATTTGATGGGTTTGTTTGTTTTGTTGTTTGTGTTTGTAATGAAGTAAAAATTGTAGGGTACACCAATAAATTTAGCTAATAAGGATTTGAGAATAATTTAATTAAAAAAAAGTATGACCACATAAACAATTTAATACTATAATAATAGTTAAATTAGTATTATTGATAGAACTTGTAAATCACATGGGAATTTATTGAACACATTGACTTATGAAGAGTAAACAAACTATATTACATAAATGTTAATAATATTTTTGGGACTTGATAATATTTGTAAGAGTAGTTAGAATAATAGTTCAACCATCAATATTAATAATTGCTAATTGTAGATGATAATAATTTAATAAGAGTAACAATATTTTAATAAAGCAATGTTAGCATTTATCATTAGTATTATAAATTTTGTGTAGACTCAAATTTAAATTATATTAAATTACCAACGCCAATATTTAACAAGATATAATATACGAATTCAATATTAATAAATAAAAATCTATTATATCAATCTTTTATGTGGATGTAGAATTATATTTACAAGATTAAGGCTTAATGTATCAACCAGACTATCAATATAAGAATAATGATAATAATAACACGGTTGATAATAGTATTTGAGTAATTAAGATGGTAGTAAATTTATAATAGATAATATTTGGAAAATTTATACATGGTATTACAGTAAGGTTAATAATATCAGATATTATAAATTCACATGAAATCGAATTTTAATTACTTATTATTGATAAACTAAATAAATAATAATAATAATAAATTAAAATAAAATAAATTAAATTAAATTTTGATGACTAAATGGCTTAAAATGATATGAACTATTTATATATCTTACGAAGTAAATTTATCATAATTATACCAGTTAAAATAGAAGTTAAAGAATAATTAATCTTAATAAATTAATACTTAGTTAATCCAACACTGGGGAATAGTGAAGGTTGTGTTTTCTCTGTTCGTAGGAAGGCATTGTTAGGCTTGGCCAACCTTGACAGGGCAACTGCATTCATAGGTGACTGATCATAGACGTTTAGTATGATTTAGATCTTTTAGAAAACTGATAATTATAAATTCAATCAGAAAGATTCGTAGGAATCTCCCTTGTAATTAGAGAGAAGTATTTATAAGATAGAAATTAGTGTAAGAAACTTAAACTTCTGTATTTGATATAACTTAAAATCAGCATAGTTCAACCTAGAGCTACAAATTTTAGTTGTAGAAGCCATATAGGTTTGTGCTTTATTTCTTGTTGTTTGCGCTTAGATAAGAGAGAGGATTATTCTATAAGGTGGGGAATTTTGTAGACCATAAAGAGGGTTTGATTTTCGAGAACGAAAATGAATAAGGTGGGGAGAATGTAAGGACCCTCAAGCTCGTCAACGCTATTAGACCAGTCAAGCGACGAATAAGCCGACAATAACGCGATTAGTTTAACACGAACATTAATTATTAGAAATTAATCTAACAACGATATAGATACGAAACTAGTACCGTTAGATAGAACTCGAGAAGTTATGCGGAATGGACTACTCGAACATGTCATTCAGATATCAGACGAAGAAGATATCAACAACTTTGTTTGAAGGGCAAATTAGTCTTTTCGCAGTTAGCCGGGTGGCTACCCTTACCTAGATGAACGTGTCATTCTTTGGTATTATCTAACCAAGACGAGCAGATAAACTCGCCCTTCTTTCCTTCTTTCTTTCTTATTCTCCATTCTTCTTCTCTTCTCTTTTCTTCTTCTGTTTTCTCGCTTTCGGCGATTCTGAGAATCGATTGAGATAATTTGTTGATATAGCAGTTTAAATTGATGAATGCGAAGATAAAGTGATTGTAAATCGAGATGGAAGACGATTAGGGATCGAAGAGATAAATCAGAGGAAATCCAGTTAGAGTTTTGTAATTGATTTTGAGTTCGAAGAGAATTGGTGGGTTTGTAGAGTAGCAGATTGATGAAGAACAAAAGGGATTCGATTGATTGATGTTGTGAAGTTGTTTAAGAAAGAAGTTGAAGAATCAGAGAGTTAGGGTTTCATGTTCTTCCCCAATTTAAGAATTAGGGTTTCAGTTTGATTCAGGGTTTGGATGGAATTAACAGGTTTATTGAGTTACAATCAGATGCGGAACGAAGGGTTTTATTTAATTAAGATTGGATATTGATTTTGATTGTGAATCGAAGGATTAGGGTTTGGTTCTGTTTGAGTGAAGATTTTGGGAATTGGCTGTGATGAACTGTGGATTAGGGGATAGGTGGTGATGAGCTGAATCGAATTAATCCAAAGAAGGGGTTGATTTCAATTGGGGGAGAAAGTATTTTGAGGTAATTTACTTCTTAGTATCTCAGTAAAGTTTTGATTTCATTTAAACGAATTATAGATGTTTAATGATGTGGAGCTGTAGATGGTTGAGGTGGTGATATGATAATGTTTAATTGTTGAAAAGACCGTGTTTAGAGTGGATTGAATTGAGTTTTAGAAATTGTATTTATGTTGGCTACATGAAGATGAATTCATTTGGGTGAATGAGATGATGCCGGTGGTCAGGGTTTGATAAATTACAAGACTCTGGAAATTCCAAATGAGATTAAGAGATTGATACAAGGTGGGTGATATGTGATTCAGTTGAGTGTTACTCAGCTAATGGTGGTGATAAGATTTATGTGTTGCTATTGAAGTATTTGAATTTGGTTTCTTGTGACAATGGTGTTATAATTATAGGTTGGTTGAAGGCTGAGTTTGGGTTTGGAGTTAGTAAGGGAACTGAGTTTGATTCAGTTTGGTAGTTGTGTTGTTGAATGTGTTAATTGACAGAGGTAAATGTTACGAAGAACTTGTGCTTTTAGGTGCAAGTGAAATAAGATGGAGATGTGATGAAGTTGTATTTGAATTTGTGTGAGTTTATGAAGAGGTTGAGTTAGTGAAGATGAGATTGGATAGTGGTGCAGGAAGTGTATGTTTTGAGACGAACTCAGAATGATGTAAGAGATGAGGGTATTGAAGTTGCAGGTGGTAAGGAAAGTGAAATGGCAGAACTTGCAAAGAAGAGCGGAGTTAATGATGAACTGTAGATGTGTTTGCAGTTATGTTTAGTTGTTACATGATAGATAGGGATTGTAACTGAAGTATTGCAATGATGGATTAGATGATTGTATGAAGTTGAACCTCTCTTCTAGAAGCTTGGAAAAGCTGCAATTGCAGGTAGGCTTTAGTTGTATTTATAATTTGATTATGAAGTTTTAAGTTGAGAATTGTATTGATTTAGAGAATTCTGTTTAAATAGATTGAAGTTGAATTATAGTTAAGAGTTTCAGGTGTGTGGGAACCTTTGGTCTGTCAGACTGAACTTATTCAGTCTGACTCAGTTCTGTTGACTGAGTCGAGTTTCCCTTATTGACCCGAGTCGAATCAGTTTGACTCACTGGATCACCAGACCCGAGACATTGGCCAGTTGACCATTGACTTGACCTGACTTTAGACGTTGACTGATAGTTGACCTGTGACCGTTATTTGACTCAATTGAACCAGGCCTTGAGTTAATGGGCCGGATTAGTGGACTTGGATTTAGGGTTAGTTATCCTACTTTTATGTTATGGACCTCTTATGGTCTGAATTAGCATTTGGTTCCTTCTACAAAGTTGTATATATTCATAAGACATAGTTACGGACTATAGAATCAATCTAATTGAATTAGTAAACCTTAGTTATGCTAAAAGATGGATAATAAAAAGGTGCAAAGTTATAAATAGGCTTAGAACCATTAGATAGACTTGTACGAGTCTTGTATGATCCTTTTGGATAAATTCTTAGAGTGCTTGTGTGATTAACAGTTAGTCTATTTAACAACGATCAATTCAAAGGATGAACCAGTGGATCGTGGATCTCGAGGTAGAAGTGGCTTGTCATCAAAAGAGGTGGGAATACATTTTACTCTTTTGAAACCATTGTTGTTCCTTTTATAAAAGTTTATATTTAACAAAATCATGCATTGTCCATTTGTGCATCTCATGCATTGTTAGTTTGCATTATGATTGTTCTATTGATTCTTTGAATCTTTCCACGATTTGGAAAGGACTTGTATGTTTGTTGTCATCAAGAACTGTTATGGGAAATGAGAATTTCCACATGTGGTATATAGGATGCGCTCCTTCACATTTATACCTATTATAAGTTTATTCGGTGTGGAATTGGCATAAATATTAGTACTCGGTGTGGAAGTGGCATCAATATTATACATTGTTTGACGAAGGAGTTTGTCCATATATATATTTGAGCATTCTAGTGACTTAGTCACTTTGATGTTTGGGAAAACATGTATTGTTTTCCGAATTTTTGCTCATGATTTCTTTAAAGTTAAATGTTATTCCTGCGGGGAACCCCTTTTAGGGATGATGTGCTCACCCATTCCCACTTTCAGTTTCAGAGACAGATCATGGTTGCGCAGTGGAAGCTTTGTGGCGTTGAGTCTTCTGCTATGTTTATTATATTCTATATTCTATTTGCAAACCAAATGACGATTGTATATGTATCATTTGAGAGGAATTCTTATTTATATATTTCTGAGCGGGGCTAGTTTTTGGGTAAAGCTTTGTAGCAGATTTCTTAACTGAATGTTTAAGTAAATAATTTAGAGTCTTAGTGCCTCTTTATATAGTTAATCTCTTGTTTAGTCAGCTGCTAGCTTAGGGGGCGCTACAGAAAGCTACGAGCACGGACCTTGGTCGGTCACGACCATGAATATTGATGGTCTTTAATAATTCACGCATGCGAGTTTATTCTCCCTTTTTTTTGGTTAAGCAGCTCTTCCCTGATTCCCTGTGTGTGGAAAGTCGCATATTGTTGTTTGCATGAATGCTCCATCATGGTCTGTACGGTTTTGTGGACGGATTCCCCGGGAACTATGCAACTCCTGACGGGAAGAGGGTCTCTGCGAACTCCCTTAGTGCATAATTGAAGTTCACCTGCATCTGTGGTAACGATAATATTTGGGATTTGCCATTTGTTCATGAGTTGGTGGGCGCCTGATAGGAGGTAGTTTGATGGCATCATCTTGAATCCATACTTCCAGGAGTTCAATCACTTCATCGATCGGGAACGGGAAGTTTGGAGCAGCATCTCCAGTTTCTTGTTGTTTTGCAAGAGTCTTTAGTCGCGGCCTTTCGGGATGGGGCCGTCTGATGCGCTGGTGCTGCACGTTTGAGTTATTGTTATGCAATTTGAGCTTTCTCTTTCTTACACTCACCACGCTTACAGAGTGTTGAGTGTTGTGTTATTTGTTGATGAGACGTCTGTTTCCTCGAATCTCACGTGTATCTTCATTCCTGGCGGGCCTGATTCCTTCTAGCATGGCTGGTGCTGTTGTAGCCAACCGCTTAGCAGCTTCATGAAGTTCAGAGAATGTCTGGAAGCGCAGGTTCTACAGTAAAGCGCAATAGACAGGTTCCATGCCATTAATGCACAACTCTAATAATTGATTAGTCACATTTGGATCATAGTGCTTGAATCCAATTGGTTATACGGTTTGGTGTAATGTTGTTGTACCAGGTGTACGCTCTCCCGGTAAGTGACTTTGAGAACTCTTTCAGGCGGTGGACATGATTGTATTCATGCTCTTCTAATGACTCCAGAAAACGAGAGATGTGTTCATGAGCATTACCAGTTTCGTCATAAAGAGAAAATTGAGGAAAGAGTATCCTCTCGGAAGAGGAACTTTTTGCACATCGGGAGGATACGGAGATTGATGCTGGTGCATGTCCACCAGGTTTTCCTTGCTTCGATTTTGGAGGAGACGCTCCAGATCCTCACGTGTGATGAAGTTGGACGGCTGATTCCTTTCTCTTGGGCGCTCAGGAGTAACACGAACTTCCTCATCCATGAACACACGCTCTGTTGAAGTGCCTGCGCCAAAAGTGTTGAAAGTACTCTTTATTGTCTCCACTGGATGACGCGGATCTTGTGATAGTTATTCGGTTAGCGTCTTGAGGAAAGTGAGTACCTCTTTCTGAGTTGTGGCCATGTCCGTCTGAGCCTTAACGAGAACTTCTTGTCTTTCCATCAAATCGAAAATGGTAATAGGGGGTTGGCCTCCTATGGCTCCTCCAGTTTCTCGTCCTAATGGGGGAGCGGCAGTAGCTCTAGTAACAACTAGGGGCGTTACGCTCGAAGAAACATTGGGAGTGGAGGCAGCGACTCTGGCTCTGGTGATTGGGGGTGTCACGCTCAAGGGAATGTTTCCTGCGCCGTTGGTGTTGGTGGTTGAGGATGTAGTGCCACGAGACGCGTTGATCGTGCTAGTAGGAGGTACAGTGGTATCACTGGTAGGAATGTTGACACCAGGGGTGTTGTCAGCGCCAATAACATCATCCAGACCTAAGATCCACAATCTTGAATTTGAGAAAAATTGGAAAGAAATTTGAAAATTGATCTTGTAATCGAGAGATTAATCTCCCACCGTGGTCGCCAATTGTTTGAGGGTAAAAACTAATTCAGCTGTTTTTGGTAAATTTGGGTGTGTTGATGAGAACGAATTTAAAACCTAAACAAATGTACTGTACAGGAGTACTTTTGAGTTCGAGAGATCAATCTGTAAGACTCTGGCTTAAACCAAGAAATGGCCATTCCAGATTCAATTCGGTCACAAAGTGAAGGAGAAAGGTTGATCTTAGGGAGGGAAGCGAAGAAGGTGTTTGAGATCAGAATGTTGAATTATAAAGGTGTGGATGTTTTATGACTTGTATCAGAATGTGGAACTGGCTTGAATAACGTAAGCTATCAGTTCTTGGTGTTTTCTGGATACTTGTGTTGATAACACTTGTATTGTTGAAATAGGTTGAAATCCTATTTATACAAGTCATTGAGCGCACGCCCTGATCTCGTAGGAAGTGGAGGTGATTAAGCAGTGGAGAAGTGGGATTGTGTAAAGAGTGGTGATCACCACGTTTCCATTATGAGGGAGAACAGACCACACTTTTACCCACTACTCCCATTGATGTTAACCGTCCGTCTTTCTTGACACTTTATCGTAATGGGCGGTTGCACGCCGCATGCTGTAAACCTTCAGACCAATACCCCAGTGAGTATCCCCCAGTTTGTGACATGTTGATGTCTCGAGTAAATGAGTCAAGTCGTGGGACTTGCCGCTGAAAGCAGCACGTAGCGCTTTAGGTTAAATAACTAAGTTATTTGTGAAGCCGATATTCATAAAATATCGTATGTATTCGATGCACGTAAAACATCGCTTTTAAACAAGCAGCTCCAAATAATTGATGTGCATGGAGCATCGTTGTTTTAGATCTCGGTCTAATCAGTCACGGATTGAGCGTCTCAAAAGGATCACGACCGCCCTTTTTCAGGGAGTTGGTGGGTGCTATGCACACATCCCAAGGAGTGTCCGATCAATTCCTATAGGAGAGTGGCGATTGGTAGACATTCTAAAATCCTAACGGTCGATCCAAGTTAGATCTGGACCGTTTAAATCGTCTAGCCAAGTTGAGTGGCTGAGGCGATTTGCGGCAGTTAATGACTGATGTTGAATTACGTGCAACCAGCACAACTAGTTACCTTTGGGCGATCGTTTGGGATCCCTATGAGCTAGTTGTTTCTTGGACGATTGTCCCTCATGAAAGAAGAGTGGATGGTGATCACAACGACATCTTGTTGGTCACCTGAAATCAAATCTAGGCCGGTCAACTCGTTTGACGAAGTTTGACGGCTGAGATGATTTGCGGCAGTTGCATACTGCCGTTGATTTAATTCTAGGGTTTAGGGGCCGCGCGGCCAACCCTGTTTTGGCTAGTAGAATCAAAGCGTTGGGCGCTGATTCGAACAGGCCGATTGGCCATGTGTAAAGACGAGTCGTTGGTGAATATGCTAACATCTCTTGGGCCATCTAAAATTAGATCCAAACCACTCGATTCGGCTGTCGAAGATGGATGGCCGTGATCGATTTGCGGCAGTAACATACTGCCGCAAACACCAATTAGGGTTTCAAAGCAGCGCGTTCACCCTACTTTTGGTGAACGATTCTATACGCTCTTGGCTTACCATGAGCAAGTCGATTGACCAAGGGTGGAGCAGGGTCGACGGTGAACGCGATGACACCTCATTGGCCATCTGAAACTGGGTCTAGGTCGTCCGACCAGGCTGGCGAAGATGGACGGACACGATCAACTTGCGGCAGTTGTATGATGTCGCAACCCATACTTGGGTTTTGGAATAGCGCGTTCGCTCTAGTTTGGGCATACGTTTTAACACTCCCGGGACTTTCCCTGGGCAGGTCGATCGACTAAGGGAGAAATTAAGCCGTCAGTGAGCACACCAATACTTCTTTGATCGTTCGAGATGCGATCTACGCTGTCCAACTAGGATTGCTAAGTTGGACGGATGTGATGGGTTTTGAGACCGTTTTTGCCGGTCTTAGTTCGTTTGAGTATGTTTTGCCAACAACGCGATCACCCACATTAGGGTCAATGGTGTGATCTCAATAATGTTATAGTAAAAAGTTCGTTGAGACTTGTGAAAGCAGGTTCTAGATTTAATTTTAATACGAAAAAAACTCAATTAAAGTGATATCAAGATTTTAAAACTAGACCAAGACTCCGGATTCCACTATTCCTTTAACTGATTGGTTGATAAAGATTATTTCAAGAATTATTATTAGGCCCTTTTTCACATTAACTCACTAATATCTGTAAGGTTTCCAAACATTAAATTGTAATCCCTAAGCATGAATTATCAAAGAAATATTTCTGAGCATAAGACATCAAATTGATTCACAACTAATTAAGAAAAACCATTTTCATCTCATAAAACACACAATTATAATGATATCCGTGGATTAAATTAAATTAATAATAATTGAAATTATAAAAAGAAATTACCAATCAAGCATAAGTGAATAGTTTCCTCCGTCGCCTTGGTCATGGGAGAATTAGCTCATCATCATGTTGGAAACACGCTCAAATTTCATTTTTATTGCTCAAAGGTGGTGTACAAATGATGAAATGGAGAAAAACTATTAAAAACCGGATTTGTAACAGTTATAAGTGTTACAAACCAAACCGTTACAGAGAACGATAAATGGTAACTGTCGTTGAGACTGTAGCATAAACGACTGTCTGGTGTGCGTCTTATATTCTTGGTGTTCTTCACAGCAGCAGAAATGGAAGTTCTCTGCAACTCTGGATTTCTCGACTCTGTAGTGTTCTGAACTCTCCCTAATCACTTCGTACCCTTTCTCAGCTATCCCGGCCTCTAATTTATACTCAACGGGTACAAGAATATCACCTCATTAGTTACGGAAATCTTTCCATCATTCAGCAGTAAATAAAAATAAAGTCGGGATATATTCTTTCCTTTCTTGCCTTCTCACGCTATCAATCAGTGTCTACACGCTCCAAACATGCTCCCAGATCATCAAGGTATGGGTCAAGACGTTGAAAACGCATGAAATCTTTCCATATCAGCATCGGCATAATCCCGAGTATCTTCCTCCTCTGTTTTGCAAAGTCCACGTACACAACCCAAGTTTGTCGAACTAAATACGTTATCATCCTTGTTTAGGTGTAGCAGGGTGAATATAACCAATTGTAGCGATTAAATCTCCCTGGATTACCTAGAAAATTCGAACCCTAATTCTTCCCGTGCGCTGCAACAGTTCCCGCCAAAACTGAATTTTGAATGAAGAAGATGGTGTCCCCCTAACCAAACAGGGAGTGCGAATAGCAGGTGCCCAACTGAGGTGTCCCTTAGTAATTGAGGTGCCCCTTAACCAAAGTGAGAGTACGCATAGTACATGTCCTCCGGGGGATGCTCCGCATAATCTTTCGAGCCGATTTTTCCAAAAATATTTATTTCCCAAAAATACCTACAAACACACAAAACACCATAATAAGTACAAAATCGAGTACTAACAATATAGAAAATTGAGGACAACTTAGACACAAAAATGTGTCTATCAAATACCCCCAAACTTATTATTTGCTAGTCCTCGAGCAAATCTAATCTAGAAAATAAAATGACTACACTTAGCACGTGCAGGAAGCCGTTAAACCGCTAGGTCTCCCTAGTGGCGGAGTGTTGTCTCCGGAGGGTTTACCAGAGGTGTACCCACAAAACCTTTACTCCAGACCCTAGCTATCTACGCAGAACCTTGGAAGGCACTAAAGAATCTCCTTGGTTGGCCTACTCTCATTGACTACAGGAGGAAGTACCCTGATGCGAAATTCCAATTGTTGTACACGAGTTTGCACTCAAGCATACTAAAATCCATATAAGTGACAGAGCTCTACTCAGATAGTTTCTGGACATCATAACCGGAGTCAACCAATCACATGGAAATATTAAGAAGATGGATGTAGAGAAAAACGTAGATGGTTTTGATGTTGACTAAGGTGAACGGTGTTTCCCATATCTGTCTGAAGGCCACTACTAGGATGAACCTATCCTAATGGACTGAGATACCGGTCTGACTAATATCAACACAGCTGGCATATACAAGGGGACCAGCGGGTGATAATCCTAACTAGGTCAACACAACTGGCATATACAAGGGAACCAGTGGTCGACTTTATTGAATTTATTCCGGTTGGTCTGATGGTCTGGTCTCAATTTTTTTTTTTTGGTATCTCAATCACTCTATTTCACCCTAGCAATGGTAACAACTTGAATCGTGTGCCCCACCAAATCACCTAGAAACATATTTAAAAGAAAAGAAAAACAAAAATGAAAAGGATTCAACGAGATATGGCGAAACTACCATGTTTTTTTTTAATTCTAACACCTGAGCTTTGTGCTTTTATGAATAGACTCTTTAGATATTTCCATCTAATCAGATTGGTTCCTCAACTCCTACAACCAAGATGTTCCCTTCCACTTAGATTGGTTAGTGCCAACCTTAATAAGCATAAATTTCTAGGCTCTGGAGTTTATTTATTGCAACTAAAAGCTAACAAAAAGTTTCTTCCCCACCCACAAACTTAAATCTAACATTGTCCTCAATGTTTCTAATAAAAGAGCAATACCAAAAAGTAAAGTAACATGAGGAATCAGTAAAGAGAGAAGTCGGAAAGATAGTACCTGGGTGAAGAGAGAAATCAAAAACTAATATACAACATACAATCGCCTTGATGGTCAATCAAGGGTAAATGGGGTCCTCCAGAGGGACCTCCTCAACATCACCTGTAGGAAAGGGCTCTAAAAAGGGTTTCAATCTCTGACCGTTAACCTTCGAATAACTACTACCATCCTGTGTCTCTATTTCAACAGATCCATGAGGAAAGACAGTGCGAACAATAAAAGGACCCGTCCACCGAGAATGTAACTTCCCAGGGAAAAGATGCAAGCGGGTATCATACAGAAGAACTTTTTGACCTGAAGAAAATGACTTTCTTAAAATATTTCTATCATGCACAAGTTTCAATTTTGTTCTTATACTCCTTAGCACTATCGTAAGCATCTCTACGAATCTCTTCCAACTCATTAAGCTGGAGTTTCCTATGGGCTTCTGCCTTGTCAAGTGAAAAATTTAGCTGCTTAACAGCCCAATAAGCTCTATGTTCTAACTCAACAGGTAAGTGACATGCCTTGCCATACACAAGTCAACAAGGTGACATTCCAATGGGGGTCTTAAACGCAGTACGGTAAGCCCATAAGGCATCAGTAAGCCTAGACGACAAGTCTTTCCGATTAGGATTAACTGTTTTCTCTAATATACGTTTTATCTCCCTATTGGAAACCTCTACTTGACCACTAGTCTGCGGATGATACGGGGTAGCTACCTTATGTGTAATACCATATTTCTTAATCAAAAGCCTAAAAGGTCCATTACAAAAGTGCGACCCTCCATCACTAATTATAGCACGCGGTGTACCAAAATGTGTAAGTATATTATCTTTTAAGAACTCAATCACAACCCTATGGTCATTGGTTTTACACGCAACCGCCACAATCCACTTAGAGACATAGTCTACAGCGACAAGGATGTATATGTTACCAAAAGAATTAGGAAACGGACCCATAAAGTCAATACCCCACACATCAAAGACCTCAACAACTAAAATAGGATTCAAGGGCATCATGTTCCTACGGGAAATAGTTCCTAATTTCTGGCAACGTTCACAAGTAACACAGTAACTATGGGAGTTTTTAAACAACGAAGGCCAATAAAATCCACACTGCAATATCTTAGCAGCAGTCTTCTTAGCACTAAAGTGACCCCCACAAGCATGATCATGACAAAAGGAAATAATATTGGACTGGTCATTCTCAGGTATACATCTCCTAATAATCTGGTCTGGAAAATACTTAAACAAATAGGGATCATCCTAAAAGAAGTGCTTAACCTCAGCTAAAAACCTAGAACGATCTTGTTTACCCCAATGTTGGGGCATTTGGCCAGTAATAAGATAGTTCACTATATTCACATACCAAGGTAATTGGGCAACAAAGAACAGTTGTTCATCATGAAAGCTATCCCTTATAGGAAGGGAATCATCAGGGGAATCAACAACTAGCCTAGACAAGTGGTTTGCTACTACATTTTCGGCACCCTTTTTGTCTCTAATGTCTGGAGAAAACTACTGCAACAAAAGGATCCACCTAATCAATCTGGGTTTCGTATCCTTCTTAGACAAAAGATATTTCAAAGCAGCATGATCAGTATATATGACGATCTTAGAACCTAAGAGATAGGGTCTAAACTTGTCTAAGGCAAACGCAATGGCTAACAGTTCCTTCTCAGTAGTGGTATAGTTCAACTGGGCATCATTCAGAGTTTTGCTAGCATAGTAAATCACATGAAGTAATTTGTTTTCTCGCTGACCTAGCACAACACCAATAGCATAATCTGAAGCATCACACATGATCTCAAAGGGTAGGTTCCAGTTAGGTGCCTGGACTATTGGGGCGGTAGTAAGTAAAGTCTTAAGCTTCTCAAAAGCCTCTAAACAAGCCTCATCAAAGACAAACTTAACATCTTTTGCAAGCAAATTGCAAAGAGGTCTAGAAATCAAGCTAAAATCCTTAATGAATCGACGATAAAAACCTGCATGCCCTAAGAATGACCTAATATCTCTTACGGTTTTTGGGAACTGTGAAGTCTTGATAAGGTCAACTTTGGCTTTATCTACCTCTATACCATTAGAAGATACGATATGCCCTAGAACAATTCCTGAACGAACCATGAAATGACATTTCTCCCAATTAAGCACTAAATTCTTTTCCTTATACCTAGTCAACACTAGTGACAAATAATGCAAGCACTCATCGAAAGACGAACCAAACACTGAAAAATCATCCATAAAGACCTCTAAGAACTGTTCTACCATGTCAGAAAATATGCTCATCATACAACGCTGAAAAGTCGCAGGGGCATTACATAGCCCGAAAGGCATGCGTCTATACGCAAAGGTACCAAAGGGACAGGTAAAAGTGGTTTTCTCCTGGTCTTTTGGGGCAATAACGATCTATTATATCCAGAGTAGCCATTTAAAAAGCAGTAATGACTATGTACAACTAATCTCTCTAGCATCTGGTCGATGAAGGGAAGGGGAAAGTGGTCCTTCCTAGTGACCTTGTTCAATTTCCTATAGTCAATACAAACACGCCAACCCGTGGTCACTCGGGTCGGGATTAACTCATTGTTATCATTCTGGACTACAATAATATTGGATTTCTTGGGAACAACCTGAACGGGGCTGACCCACTTACTGTCTGAAATTGGGTAGATAATGCCCGCATCTAACAGCTTAAGAACCTCGGTTCGAACTACTTCTTTCATATTAGGATTCAGTCTACGTTGCATCTCCCTAGAAGGTTTGGTGTCTTCCTCTAAATAATCTGAACAGTAGGACTTATACCCTTAATTTCTGCTATGGTCCACCCTAAAGCTTCCTTGTTGTTTTGAAGGACGGTTACTAGCCTACTTTCCTGATCACTATCCAAGTCGGAAGCAACAATCACATGTAATGTCTCAGACGGGCCTAAAAACACATACTTCAGGGTATCTGGCAAAGGTTTTAGGTCCAACTTAGGAGGATCTTCTAACGAAGGAACTAGGGTAGACTTAGAAACTGGTAGTGGTTCGAACTTAGGTTTCCATCCATTACTAGTGTCTAACAAAGGGGTTGAATCTAAGAAAGCATTCACCTCATTAATCACATTATCATCATCAAAATCAATCCCAAAGTGAGCTAGGCATTTCTCTAATGGATCTTCTAACAAAGTGTTTGGTAAAGACTCCTCGACTAATGTTCCTATCATATTCACCTCTTCTATGTTCGAGTCATCTAGTTCAGAGGGTAGCTTACTAATATTAAAAATGTTCAGCTCAATAGTCATATTACCAAAAGAAAAATTCATAATACCATTTCGACAGTTAATGATCGCATTGGATGTAGCTAAAAATGGGCGACCTAAAATTACCGGTAAATATCTAGGATAACAAAATCCACTGGATAAATAAACTTGTCGACCTCTATAAGAACATCCTCGATCACTTCACGAGGAATTTTAACGGACCTATCAGCTAACTGAAATGTCACCTGGGTAGGTTTCATCTCACCAAGTCCTAGCTTAAGGTACACATGGTATGGGAGTAAGTTCACACTGGCTCATAAGTCAAGCAAAGCTTTCTCAACACGGTATTTACCTATTTTGCAAGAAATGGTAGGGGACCCTGGGTCTTTATACTTAGGAGTAGTGGTATTCTGAATAATAGAACTCACGTGACTAGCTAAA
Organism: Papaver somniferum; assembly: GCF_003573695.1. Taxonomy (NCBI): domain Eukaryota; kingdom Viridiplantae; phylum Streptophyta; class Magnoliopsida; order Ranunculales; family Papaveraceae; genus Papaver; species Papaver somniferum. The sequence goes on from NC_039358.1 coordinate 140,058,526, forward strand.
AAGGCTTTCTTCTGGACACTAAGCTTTTCTCTTTCGCGTACACATATCCTTAAGAAACTTGGCATAAGCGGGAATCTGCTTAATTGCATATAATAGTGGAAGGTTAATAGTTACCTGCTTAAAAACCTCCAATATATCATTAAAGTTGGACTCCCTCTTGGTTGGAACTAGCAGCTGTGGGAATGGGGCTCTGGGAACAAAGCCTAACTCATTAGGACCCTCATTGGTCTCTTTAGAGAATCTATCAGTCTTCTCATTTTCTGTCTCAGAAGGGTGAACTACAACATGTTCGCTATCAGACATGGCAACTTTATTGTCAACTTTCTTTCCACTCCTAAGGGTTGTAACAGAATTCACATGATTGTACGATTTCTCTCCTTTAGGATTGGGTTGAGTTTGACTAGGAAACTTACCTTTTTCCCTCAAAGATTCATTTATCTGACTAACCTGGTTTTTTAACTCAGAAATAGCTTGGGAGTTAGCATAACCTATATTTTTACTTTCTTCTATCCCTTGAGCAACCATTTGGTTGATATTTTAAGAGTTTTTAATAAACGACGCTAGAGTGTCTTCTAAAGTTGTTATCTTTTTATCCGAAGGGTTCTAAAACTGGGGTTGACCTGAAGAGTTCTTAGCATAACCAAAACTTGGGGGAGGCTGAGAATTACTAGACTATCCTTGATTCTGACCCTTAGACCAAGAAAAATTAGGATGGTTTCTCCAACCAGGGTTGTAGGTCTCTGAGTATGGGTCAAACTTCTGACGGTTCTCAAACCTAGCATTGGTATAGATAGCATGGGATTGTTCTTCACTAACCTGTCCTTCCCAAAATGAGATATTAGGTTTTACTCCACAACTAGATACTTGAGAGGCTCTAATCCTATCATCAGGTTCAACAAGAGACCTATGTTTAGGCTGATTCAATTCCAAAGTTTCTAACCTTCTAGACAAAGCAGAAAACTTAGCATCTGAACCAAAACTTGTATCTACCACATTGGTGCTACTTCTGTTGACCAAGAGTCTTTTAGGGGGGTTCAACACAAGACTCCCGCTGTTGGGATTTTTCAGCGACAACTCCTAAGAAGGTCAAAACATCATCAGCATTTTTACTAGTGAATTCACCAGCGTACATAGACTCGACCATGGCTTTGGTCGAATAGTCTAAACCATCATAAATAATCTTTACAAGTTTCATCTTATCAAATCCATGGTGATGACACTGGGATAGAAGATCATTGAATCTCTCTAAAAAACTATAAAGATACTCTCCCTCTTGTTGCACACTAGCACTAATTTTCTGCCTAACAGCTGCAGTTTTATGCTTAGGGTAGAATTTCATATAGAAAGCAGCAATAAGTTCCTGCCATGTTTCAATGGATTCAGATGGTAGGTTGTTCAGCCAGGTCTTGACTTTATCTCTCAAGGAAAAGGGAAACATCTTAAGTTTCAAAACTTCATCAGTAAGGTCTTTTATTCTAATTGTCCCACAGATTTCCTCAAAGTCCCTAATATGAAAATAAGGGTTCTCATCATCTTTTCCTAAGAATATAGGGATCATATGAAGAATACTAGGTTTTATCTCAAAATTAGCCGTAGTGGCTGGCAATTTAATGCACGAAGCTCGGTTGGTCCTAGTTGGGAACATGTAATCTTTCAATCCATCGCTGGCACAGCTGAAGTACTAGGGGTACTTTCCTCACCAAGAGACAGATTTTCAAAACTGAAGTTTCCAAAAACAGGGCTCTCAAAAGAAGAGTCTTCGATCTCCATGTCTTCACAAGAAGAACTACTAGGTTTTTCACTAATCAAACGACTTAGAGTGTCTCTTTTCCAAGCTCATTCTCTAATGACCTCAGGCATACACTAGATAAAGCAAAAATAAATAAAAATCCTAAAGGAAGGGAGGTTCTAAGCAAACACAAAGCAGGCTGATTCCACCAAAGCAAACCTAAATATTTCTAGCAAACAAAAAGCATGATGGCTCCACTTAGATTGTTTCTAGACCAACTTCTATTCTTTCGAAAAGGAACTCATTACAATCTGAGCAAACCTCTCTGGAATCAGTCCGAGTTAAAGTAAATTGAATAGAGACAAGGTAAGCTGCATGGATCTTTGATACCCAAGGCCTCACTGGCGTTACAAGGTGGCATATTCAACTCACAGAAACCATCATGAACTTCAAAGTATGCTCAAAAGAGTAACCAATATTTTTCGAACGACTTTCCTATTAAGCTTGTTACCCTATAGGTCTCATTCTAGTCAAAATTTTAGGCTTAGGTTCGCGTTTGGTTTCGTTTTCCTAGGGCGGGCAAGAAGAGAACGGTGATGAAATCCGAACCCTTATCTTGTATGGCCAGTCCTTGCCCTTTACTAGGAAATTAAAGCAGCCGTTTTCAATTCCTCAGCATATATGCAAACGAAGGAATACAGTAAACCCGCTGACAGGGGATTCACGGGTGTTTCGATAAACTTACCTCCCGTTTCAGACGGGGGATGAACCGCTGAAGTCGACTCGGGCCACCGACTCCAATGTCAGTGTACGAACCCGAGGGGCCGAGGCGATATCGTAATCGTCGTCCTTCTCTGCAAACAGTTTAATATTTAATACTACCCTTCCGTAGGGTTTAAAAGAATTAAAGTAAAGTCCACAGTTCACAGTCCAAAGTCCAAAAAAATAAGTGCAAAAGAAAAAGAAAATCTAAAAAAAATAAAGACCAAATAAAATGTCTATCTCTCTTTTTTTTAAATTTTTTTTTTTCTTCTTCTCTTTCGCTCTTTTCGCTTTGCCGTTAACTCCAAATCTTTAAGTATTCACCAAAAGCTTTGGCAAATCTTCTCTTTCGCTCCCAATTCCAAAATCTGTAAGGAAAAGACAAAAACCCAAAAACATAAAGAAGAACAAATAAAATAAAAATGAAAAACAAATAAAAACCTAAAAAAAATCTAAAAACTCTAGCCTAAAGACAAGTCCGCGTCGGCGGCGCCAAAAATTGGTGTGATCTCAATAATGTTGTAGTAAAAAGTTCGTTGAGACTTGTGAAAGCAGGTTCTAAATTTAATTTTAAGACGAAAAAACCTCAATTAAAGTGATATCAAGATTTTAAAACTAGATCAAGACTCCGGATTCCACTATTCCTTTAACTGATTGGTTGATAAAGATTATTTCAAGAATTATTATTAAGCCCTTTTTCACATTAAGTCACTAATATCTGTAAGGTTTCCAAACATTAAATTGTAATCCCTAAGCATGAATTATCAAAGAAATATTTCTGAGCATAAGACATCAAATTGATTCACAACTAATTAAGAAAAATCATTTTCATCTCATAAAACACACAATTATAATGATATCCGTGGATTAAATTAAATTAATAATAATTGAAATTATAAAAAGAAATTACCAATCAAGCATAAGTGAATAGTTCCTCCGTCGCCTTGGTCATGGGAGAATTAGCTCATCATCATGTTGGAAACAAGCTCAAAATTCATTTTTATTGCTCAAAGGTGGTGTACAAATGATGAAATGGATAAAAACTATTAAAAATCGGGTTTGTAACAGTTATAAATTTTACAAACCAAACTGTTACAGAGAACGATAAATGGTAACTGTCGTTGAGACTGTAGCATAAACGACTGTCTGGTGTGCGTCTTATGTTCTTGGTGTTCTTCACAGCATCAGAAATGGAAGTTCTCTGCAACTCTGTATTTCTCGACTCTGTAATGTTCTGAACTCTCCCTAATCACTTCGTACCCTTTCTATGCTATCCCAGCCTCTAATTTATACTCAACATGTACAAGAATATCACATCATTACTTACGGAAATCTTTCCATCATTCAGCAGTAAATAAAAATAAAGTCGGGATATATTCTTTCCTTTCTTGCCTTCTCACACTGTCAATCAGTGTCTACACGCTCCAAACATGCTCCCAGATCATCAAGGAATGGGTCAAGACGTTGAAAACGCATGCAATCTTTCCATATCATCATCGGCATAATCCCGTGTATCTTCCTCCTATGTTTTGCAAAGTCCACGTACACAACCCAAGTTTGTCGAAACTAAATACGTTACCACCCCTGTTTAGGTGTAGCAGGGTGAATATAACCAATTGTAGCGATTAAATCTCCCTGGATTACCTAGAAAATTTGAACCCAATTCTTCCCGTACGCTGCAACTGTTCCTGCCAAAACTAAATTTTGAATGAAGAAGATGGTGTCCCCCTAACCAAACAGGGAGTACGAATAGCAGGTGCCCAACTGAGGTTCCCCTTAGTAATTGAGGTGCCCCTTAACCAAAGTGAGAATCTGCATAGTACATGTCCTCCGGGGGGGCTCCGCATAATTTTTCGAGCCGATTTTTCCAAAAATATTTATTTTCCAAAAATACCTACAAACACACAAAACACCATAATAAGTACAAAATCGAGTACCAACAATAGAGAAAATTGAGGACAACTTAGACACAAAAATGTGTCTATCAGTCAATCGTTCAAAGCGCTGTGGATGTTCTAGACGGGATTCGCTCGGTTAGGATGCTAGTGGGCCCGCCCGTGGTCATTGTGATGATCGCCTAATTATGCCAGGAGTAGGCTAGGCTTGTTGAATTGTGTGGCCAAATTATGTGGTCGTGATCGTTTCTTAAGACTGATATTAACAATATAGATTTTCCCTAAGGAATTTAAGTGTGTTCGATCGAGCTAACTTAAAAGTGCGTCGATACAAAATTCTCTTTGTCAGAGAGTGATGCAGCATGTGTGAGTACTTCCATGCAGATCTCAATATTGACACTTCGGGAGATTCATGCTACTCTGCTGAGAGTGAACATTTAATCGTCATGTCATGTCGATATTGAGAGTTCGGCTGGGAACATAGCATAGGAAAATACTAAAAAAGTCATACATTAGTGAATAATGCTGGTGGAAGAAAAAATTCACATAATATTTTGGGATTGCTATTGCACACACCATTCTGAGTAAATTTCATATATACAGATATATTGAATTGCTTAATACATATGTGAGCGAAGAGGCTTAAGCACTCATTGCTTTTAAATGGCTTATGTTCCTTTGCAGGATAACAACGCATTAAATACAGGGTTTACGATTTTAGACCTTGAACTAAAAACCACCATCAACACTACTCTATATCATATCTGAGATAAAAGTCGTTTTGCTATATAGACTTTGATTATACACATTTGCTATTTCGAGCCGAGTTTATCTCGCTTATCTATTTCTCGAAATATGTGTTGGTAAGCTTTCGCTTTGGCCAAGTTCATCTTTACCTAGTGACGAAAGTCATGTTATGTTTCAATCACTTGAAAATGGCTTTGACGAAAAATGGTTTGCGAATAACAACTATATAACATCCTCTAAGAATGTTTCAATGATTGAAATGAGAGTTTAGATTATATAACCATTGTTGGATATAGGCATTGTTTGGTAACACATACATGTATAAGTCCTTATTCCTTGAACCAAAGTATGCTTACTTTGCTGCTCAGGAAAACCGGAACAAGAGTCCGCGAACCCAGTCCGTGTACTGACGGAGGTTCTCTTCCCGAGAAAATATGCTGGAGTTTGTGAACTTGTTACAAGCTTATTCCGGGTACTTAAGTCCGCGTACCAAGTCCGCGTACTTAGGTTGGTTATATCTGAAAACGATTATTCGTGAACTTATATTAACTAAGTAATGCAAGTTCGCAAACCGTGGCTATAAAGTTCGTGAATCTATTCGAGTGAATCAAATCGTTTTTGCTTCGATTGTGTCTTGTATACTTTTATAAGATCTAAGCAATTGAACAACTCTCTAACTTGTTCATTTGAGTCATTTGAACTAGTTATGGTGAAGAAGAATATGGTTAATATGGAAGTGCTCATATGGATAACCAATTGGTTAATTATTGTTGAACCAACAAATGTACATGTTTGGGTACGGTTACGCCAACCTAAAAACGTGTATTTCATTTGTGTGTAACAAGCTAAGTTTTCGATCTAACGGTTGAAAGATATTAGCTTGAATCTAATCAGGTTTTCATCTAACTATGAATATTGAATGCATTGTTACTAAGCTAACATTGATTGCAAACCCTGATTTGAAAGACTATATAAGGGAGAACTCTAGCAACTGGGAAACCTAACCCTCACACCTCCTGTGTGATACTAGTTGTATAAGCTAGAGTCGATTCTCCTTTAAACTTAGGTTTCTACCGAGACCCTGTAGGTTAACGACTTGAAGACTTCATTGGGATTGTGAAGCCAGACCGATACTACTTTCTTGTAGTTGTGTGATCTGATCTTGCTGTTTCTATCGTATTGAGTACAATCGTAACGATTGGCTTGAGATTGATATCTCCGATAGGCAAGATATGAAAGTAGTCACAAACATCTTCATCTCATCGTTTGTGATTCCGCAATATCTTCTTTCGCCGCGTCGATTAAGATTATTGTGAGGTGATTGATAATACTAGGATGTCCTTCGGGAATATAAGTCCGGGTTATTAATTGGTTCCTGTTCACCTTGATTTATCAAAAGACGGAAAAAAACTCATAGGTATTTCTGTGGGAGACAGATTTATCTATTACCTTATACTTTTCTGTGTGATAGAAATTTGTTTATTAAAGTCTTTGACTTTGGGTCGTAGCAACTCTTAGTTGTGGGTGAGATCAGCTAAGGGAATCAAGTGCGTAGTATCCTGCTGGGATCAGAGACGTAGGAGCATAACTGTACCTTGGATCAGTGTGAGATTGATTGGGGTTCAACTACAGTCCAGACTGAAGTTAGTTTGTAGTAGGCTAGTGTCTGTAGCGGCTTAATACAGTGTGTGTTCAATCTGGACTAGGTCCCGGGGTTTTTCTTCATTTGCGGTTTCCTCGTTAACAAAACTTCTGGTGTCTGTGTTATTTATTTTCCGCATTGTATTTTGTTATATAATTGAAATATCACAGGTTGTGCGTTTGAATCAATCAATTGGTAAATCCAACCTTTGGTTGTTGATTGAAATTGATTGGTACTTGAACATTGGTCTTTGGTACCGTTCAAGTGATTTCTCTTGTATTCAATTAGACTCGCAGATTTCTATTTGCTTGAGTAAGTATTGAATTGAGTGTGAATACCAATATTTTGCAGAGCACGTGTCACGATCTTAGTGGCCGCATACGTGTGTACAACTGTATAGCCTTCGCTATACAGAGGAGCCTGAGTAGCAAGGGATACCTCCGCAGATCTGCTTTATATCATCCCAAGAGAAAGGACATGAATGGTCAAGATAAAGGAAGAAAAAGGCTAGTCTACATAGGGTCAGCTGGCAAAGGGACAGAGGTAGATGACGTATCCAATCAACATTAAATGCTCTGATTCTTATCTACACGCATGAGTCAAAGTACGTAGAGAGAGGAAGTGTGTCAGAACCCGATTGGCGGAAGCAAGCGGTGAACGAAGGTACAACGTGCACTGAGGCTGGGTAGTTCCCGAAGGAACGTGGGTCAGCTGAGGTGGCGAGATACAACTGGAGAAGCATGCGGTGGACGAAGGTACCACTGGTACAGAAGGTATATAAGCAGACGATGGACCCAGAGGCAGCAAAGATATACCAGGAGCAAAAGGGGCTATAAATACCAAGCTTCACCAACAAATTAAGGGAATTCAATATCTAGGAGAGAAGATCTAGTCTTAAGCTTATACCTCTTTAATGTTTAGAACTTAAGTAGTTACTTCAACTTGAGTTCTCTCTATTACTTTGGGAAGCATTTAAGATCTTTGTAACCACCACATACTTAATACGATTCTATCACTCATTACCCCGTGGACGTAGAAAAATGTCGAACCACGTTACATCTTGTGTCTCATGATAACTTAGAGGCTTTTACATTACTCTTATGTTCTTTGTTATTATTGTGATCTTAGATACCATTTATTGCTTAGCTTAATCAGTTCAACAGAGGTATCGATACTCCTTAGTATCAGATCCTTTGAGTTGTACACATCACGTAGGCTACGGAAAAACGAGTAGTCACAGTTTGGCGCCCACCGTGTTTTGCTCACGCACCGGAGTTTAGACACAGTTTATATTTTGCTTATATATCTTCTGAAACGAAGGGGTATGTGTTTCAGCGGTGAATTTCACTCTCTAAGTGATTCATTCATCCATTTCTTGTGTATGTTTTTGGAGTTCATAGCCTCTAAAACCGTGCCACACTACAGATCCACAAAAAACTTTCAAAAAACACACTCACAAAACGCCAAAATGTTTGTTTTTTACTAAAACAACACACCACGTTTCAGATCTTAGAACCTTTGACTGACAGAGGAATCTCAGTAAGATTCTAAGGATAAAAGATCTTCTAACGCATTTAATAGCCCTGTTTTTTGCAAGATTTGACACCCCTTTTTCATTGGTTTTCGACGTTTTAAGGTTGTTTTTCCCAAGGGTGTCATAAGCATTTAATACCCGTCTTTCAAAAGCTTTATTTCAGTCCTTTTCTGAAAAAGCTGCTTAACAGTCTTCTGTGTCAGAGCATTAATTGCTACTTTTAACGAAGGCACCCAAGTAGCAGAAATTTTTCGTCTTTTCTGTCACCGCAGGTTACCAAGAACCAAAGGTATGCAGAAACCAACTGATGCACCAACAAACTCACGACCATCTATCACAAGAGGGAGATCCCAAAAGCCATCTCAAGCAAACCAAAGAAATGAAACGGAGGACGACCAAAGTGAAATAACAAGAAGAACAGTTGCTAACAAATCACCTATTCCTGCTGAAAGGAGGGGGCAAACATAAGGAGCTCAACCAATCTACGACATGCCGTTACCGGAGCATGGAACTACGAAAAAACCACCTGCGGCCAACGCAGGGTTGTCCAGAACCTTAGCTCCTAGAGGACGAGGGTTGGGAAACCTAACTCCAATTCAGATAGATCCAGACGCGCCAATTATAGAAGAAGGAGTGGAAAACTCCGAAAATCCAGACGACAGCACTCCTCAGGGAGGTGGAGCCCACAATGAAGATAAAATGGCGGCACAAATAACAGCTTTGTTACTCCGTAATAAGGAAAACGAAGATGCCATGCACAACATGGCTCAGGATAATCAAAACCTCAAAGGTATGTTAAACACACATATCGAAGGTTCCCAAACTCACCCCCCGCAACGGAGGCGTGACAACGGAGCTATCTCAGGAAGACGAAGGGTGGATACCAACCCACCAAAGGAGACTCAACCTAGAGGAGCAAATAAAGCACATCACGATCCAGACGAGACGGGTTCAACATACAAGCCTGCCAAAGCTACTATGACGAAGCATTTTCTAAAGATGCTCACAATGTGAACATGGTCATGGAACAACTGGAGAAAATGCGGAAGGAGATCCAAGGCTTAAAAACTGGTCGGTCAGGCAGGCGTGCGATTGGAAGAGGTACTACAGGAAGCAACTACGTCTCCGCTATCCTTTTGCATTTTGAGGGAGTCCATCCCTCTGAAATGCCCGTTACCTACGTTCCAAGCATACAATGGTACCTCCAATCCCGCAGCACACCTACGGTATTACACTCGTGCTCTTGCCCATTGGGAGAAAAACGAGGTAGTACTTTGCAGATACTTCTCAGCAAGCTTAACAAGATCAACACTATCATGGTATGACAACTTACCAGCAAACTCAATTGACTCCTTCGAGCAATTTTCCAAGGTGTTCTTGGAGACGTACATGTATAACAAATCAACAAAGGCTGGGTTAGATAGTCTATTTGCTTTAGCCATCGGACCCCGCGAAACACTGATGCAGTACACAGACAGATGGAAAAAGACATGCCAAGCAATTGGGAAAGTCAATCCAGAAATTAGCATAAACTGCTATCAGTACGGACTTGACAGAACCTCAGCCATCTTCGTGGAGCTCCACAACAAAGCCTTATATTCTGAAGGTGAGCTCAGAGTTGTCCAAGACCGATACATCAGACTCGAAGAAATCCAGAAGGACAACCCCAGGGCACAAACAAAGACAGTAGCAGCTCCGCAAAGAACCAACTCTCTAGAACCAATTCCGGAGATACCTAAGCGACACAACGAAGCAGGGGACAGAGCCAGCTCTCGAGACAAGCGGTCCAAACACAAAGATGGAAAAAGAGGCAAAGGAAGAGAAGAATTTGCAGATAAAGTGTACACGAAGCTGAACACAACTTTTTTTCACATCCTCGGCAAGGAGGGAGCAAAGTCGGGCTTTCCTTACCCTAATACTAAGGGGAAGCATCCTGACAGAACGAAGGAATCTAAGGAGTACTGCACATACCACCAATACTATGGGCATACCACTGATTCATGCTACCACCTTCGCAATGTGATTCAAATATTCATTGATGAAGGTAAATTCATGGAGTACGTACAACTGTAGCCAACAGAGACGGAGGACATCCCAAAGAAAAGGGTTGAGCTACCCCATGATGGGAAATACATCAACATGATCACCTTCTCCAAAGGAGGTCAAAAAGAGATGCTCGAAGATATCCTCGAATTAGCTCGAAACAGAAAGAAGGTCGAAACCCACGAAGTATTCAAGCTAAGCGGGCCACCTTCTAGCACTTGGGAGGACTGGATGGCTACACCATTAACCTTTTCAACAAAAGATGTCAACCAAGAAGTGGAAATGCACAACGATCCACTGGTAATCACCCTACCAATACATGGATGGAATGTTACGAAGGTCCTCGTCGACGGAGGCAGTTCGTTAAATGTGCTATTTTACGAACCATACCTACGTATGAGACTGACATCAGAGCAGATGGATTCTTCCACTTGCACGATATATGGGTTTAACAGAGCAGTCTCTAGACCAAAAGGAGAAATTGTTTTGCAGGTACACGCAAGACCCTTAGTAACCAGCACACTCTTCTGCGTTGTAGAAGCACCTTCGCCCTACAATGTGATCATGGGAGGACTATGGGTCCATAGATTACGAGGAACAGCTTCAACGTATCATCAGTACCTACGCTTCCCCACACCTATGGGAGAAATGGAGATCAAAGGTGACCAGCAAGATGAGAGGCTATGCAATTTAGCAGAAATCTGACTCAATGAAGAAAGAGCTACTGCTCAGCAACATGAAAGAAAGAGGCGTAAAGCAAATACTAAGGAAGTGCAGAACGCAACACCCTCCGCACACAAGGACGCCTCCGCACACAAGGATGTCTCAGCACCAGAAGCAAACACCGCCACAAATCCAGGTGCAGACGTCTCTACCAAATAACAATTACAGAAAAGCACTCCTCACATATCCTCGCCAATTCAACCAACAAAGAAAATCAACATCAGAACGGAGGCAGAACCAAAGATGTTAAGCATCAGAACGTTGGTTGAAGATGAAGAGGAAGTGCAGATACAAAGGTTACTAAAGAAATACGCAGATGTCTTTGCATGGTCAATGGAAGACATGTCAGGAATTGATCCGAACTTGGTCTCACACCACATTCGGCTCAAACCGGAGATACCACCATTCAAGCAATGCATACGTAAGGTGGCAAACATCTACCATGAAGGGGTAGAAAAGGAATTGCAAAATTTACTTAAAACAGGATTTATACGAGAAGTCAAATATCCCACGTGGATATCCAACATGGTCATCGTTCCAAAAAAGAACGGAGGCGTACGCATTTGCATCGATTTCAGCAATCTTAACAAAGCGTGCCCCAAAGACAGTTACCCACTGCCAAATATTGACCAACTGGTCAATGAAACAGATGGTCATCAAAGATTATCCTTCATGGATGGATACTCAGGCTATAACCAAATAGCTCTTGCAGAAGAAGATCAGGAGCACACTGCGTTCTTTACCCCACGAGGCTTGTATTGCTATACAAGGATGCCTTTTGGACTAAAAAATGTGGGGGCAACATACCAACGATTAGTAGACAAAATCTTCAAGCCATGGATAAGCAAGATACTGGAGGTCTACGTAGACGACATGCTTGTCAAAAGCAAAGAAGCAAAAAACCATCTCTCAGACCTAAGGGAGATATTTGAAGCTATGAGAAAATTTCACATGAAGGTAAACCCGGACAAATGTACGTTCGGAGTTACCTCAGGAAAATTATTTGGATACTTGGTCACCAAACGAGGAATCGAAGTAGATCTTGAAAGGGCCAGAGCAGTAATGGAGATGCCATCCCCGCAAACGTTAAAAGGAGTACAAAAGCTAAACGAAAGTTTAGCTTCCATGGGAAGATTCATATCCAGGTCGTCAGATAAGTGCAAAGCGTTCTTCGATACGCTAAGGAAAGGAAGCAGGTTTACATGGACCAAAGAGTGTGAGCAAGCTCTTCACAAGATCAAGGAATACTTAGCATCAGTACCCATCCTGCAAAAGCCGGAGCCAGGTGAGATACTCACCCTATACCTAGCAGCAACGAGCTACGCTGTAAGCGCAATATTGGTAAGAGACCAAGGGCAAGGAGAAAAGCCCATATACTATGTTAGCAAGACACTCAGTTCGGTGGAGCGTAACTACACCAAGGTGAAGCAACTCATATATGCCTTAGTAGTAGCAACAAAAAAGCTAAGGATATATTTCGATGCGCACACCATAAGAGTTTTCACAACCTTGACAGCACGGAGAAGATCGGAAGAGTGGCAAAATGGAATGCCATGATCAAACAGTTCCATATAGTCTTCGAAACCAGGAAAGCAGAGAAATCATAAATCTTGGCAGAATTCTTGGCGGACTTACCTCTAAACGACGAAGCGGAGATAGACGACATTCCAGGAATGGAGGAAGAAAAGTCGGAATCAGAAGATCTCTTGGAACCGCATAACGCACGAAGGTGGGAAATATTCGTAAACGGCTCCTCAAACGGAGAAGGAGCAGGCATAGGGATCGTGATAACGACCCCTACTGGAGACCGAATCATCTATGAATTCAGGTTAGAATTCGATCAATACACCAATAACATCACGGAGTATGAGGCAGTCATACATGGCCTACGATTGGCACATGAGTTGGGCTTGTCAGATGTTCGTTTAACTAGTGACTCGCAGCTGGTCATTGGACAAATAGAACTCAAGTATCAAACTTTGGATCCAATACTATCTTCGTACCTAAAGCTGGCACAGGAGCATGCGGTGAAGATCAACAACGTCGTGTTTAGGCACGTCTGCCGAAAAGACAACAGACACGCAGATGCCTTAGCATTCATATCATCAATGCTGAAGGACAAAATACTACCTCAATCCAAATTGGGAGAATGTATGAACCTTCGATAAATGGATTAACCTCAGCTACCGAAGGTACCTTAGATGTCCAAACCAGGGCTATGAGGGAAGCAGAAAAAGAAAAAGAAGACGAAAGAATGGAGGAACCAGACAATGAATCCAAGGAGTCTGACGAAGATAAACCCATGTCAGATGAAAACAATGAAGATGAAGCTGAGGACGATTGGAGAATTACAATTCACCAATACCTCGACAAAGGTACTTTACCAACAGATATTAAGGAGGCACGAAAACTCACGTCAAAAACATCAATGTACAGCCTGCGAGATGGGGTTCTTGTACCTTTGATACGATGCCTCTCACAAACCGAAGGTAAAAGGATATTGCATGATATACACAACGGAGAGGCCGACAATCATAGCGGAAGAAGGTAACTAGCAATCAAAGCTAAAATGCAAGGGTATTATTGGCTGAACATGGACGAAGATGCGAACAATGTAGCAAGGCATTGTGAAAGATGCCAATGCTACGCAAGAAAAATCAGAGCGCCAGCAACGGAACTTAACTCAGCCATCATCCCTTTGCCATTCGCCAAATGGGGTGTTGATATCGTTGGACCTTTGATAGAAGGGTCGTCAAAAAGAAGATATCTTATTGTAGCTACGGATTACTTCACCAAATGGGTGGAAGCAAGGGCTTTGGCAAGAATTAGGGACACGGATGTCTTCAAGTTCTTGTTCGAGAAAATCATCTGCAAGTTCGGAATACCAGCAGCCACAGTCTCTGACAATGGCAAACAATTGGAGGGAAAGAACATAGATATGCTCTTTAACGCCTTCAACATTCAGAAAAACAAGTCCACTTCGATATACCCTAAGAGCAATGGACAAGCGGAGGCCACTAACAAGACAATAGCGATGAACTTAAAGAAGAAGTTGGGGGCATACAAGAAGAGATGGTGCGAACAACTACACAATGTCCTATGGACCTACCGCACTACAAGAGGGGCAGCCACGGGAGAATCTCCGTTCTTACTAACCTACGGAGCCGAAGAAGTCATTCCAACGGAGATAATACTGCCAACGACAAAAACAGAAGCGTGGGAAAAGAACCTAACAACTGACCTCATGCTAGAAAAGCTCGACGACCTCGAAGAAAGGCGGGAAGTAGCTTTGCAAAGGATGGTGAATTATCAGCGAAAGCTATCTCGTGAATACAACAAGCGGGTAATCCCTAGAAACTTTGTGGTTGGAGAATATGTGTTACGTCAAACACCACCATACCAAAGGAAGAAGGAATGGGGAAATCTAGATCCAACGTGGGACGGACCCTACATCATACACGATATTGCTGGGAAAGGTTCATACTACATAAGAGCGTCCACAGTGGTACGATCATAACCAAAGATCAAAGACCAAAACAAACGATCAAATTTGAGTTTAGTCTGGAGTGTCACGTTAAGGCAGTGGAGTATATTTAGTCGAGCGGATGTATAATCTACGCTTGCATGTGGAGCGTGCGTATAATGTTCGTCCCGAATAGGTGTAGATATAGTTTACGCTGGTTGTGGGGTGTTGGTAAAGAATACGCTGGTTGTGGGGCGTACATATAGTTCACGCTCGGAGAAGGGACGTAGGTATAATCTACGCCTGGTGTGGCGAACGGGTAAATCAACGCCTCATTCAGGCGTATGTATAATCAACGTTTGGTTTCACACATGTAAACGACACGTGTCATTTTAAAGCCAGGCGAATGACTGAATCAACACCTCATGCAGGTGTACGTATAATGTTTCACAAGCTTCACACACGTATTGAGCACGTGTGGCATTAAAGCCCAGGCGAACTATGAGAAACCACCATGTATAGCCCACGTGTTTTTTTGGCGTTTACCCTAATCTTCTCCGTCGTCTTCTTTTCTTTTCTACCTCCTCTTTGTTTCTACCGCCCTCAAACACAACTTCTAAAAATCACATCACAGTAACGAGCAGGAAAAGAAAAAAAAAACGAGATACTTGCCTGATGAATCCGGGTTACAAAAGAGGTATGTTTTTTTTCTTAATCTCTTTTGTTTTATCTATATTGTTGTATAATTTATTTAGAGTTTTATTTGTTAAAATTAGTTTATATAAAATTGAGTTTTAACGAACAAATATGAATATAAAATTGGTTAAATATAATTGGGTATGTATGTTTTATGTTTTTAGAGATGAATATGTATGTGAAAAAAACCATATTTGTTGCTTATGTAAATTTGGTTAAAAGAAATTTTAAAATAGTTATACAAGACCTAATTTGTGGGTTGAATAGATTTAAATTTTTTGGGTAATGTAAAAATTGGTAGTTATGTAGATTATGTGTGTTATATATGTAGAAGAGATGATTTGTACGTATGTGAATATGGTTAAAAATAATTGAATTTGTATTGTTTTTTATTGAATTTTGAGGTGATTAATTTTAGTTATTTTTTGGTTTATTTTTGATGTTCATGTGAATTAGGCTAAAAGATTTTTTGAAATTTTGACAAATATGTACAACACTTAATTTGTGGGTTATATAAATTAATATGTGTTTTTACAATTCATGTGGTTATGTGAAAAATTGTAGTTATGTAAATTTTGTGTATTACATATGTAGAAGAGCTAATTTATATGTATGGAATTGATTTTGTAGTGATTTTTATGGAATCTTGAAGTGATTAAGTTGGGTTATGGAATCTTGTAGTGATTTTTGAAATGCATCGATGACGATTTAATTTGTGTTCGTGGAATTATAGAATTTGGAATTGATATAGTTTGTGTTAAGGATTTATAGTATTTGGAATATAAATGGTGATGGACTAATAAAAATATGGAATAATGAGGGTTGGTCTTTTAATAATGTAATTGCATCTATCTTGTGTGTGCACAGATGTTGAACAAATTCACAACGCGGTTCAATGGTCGCATGAAGACGAACAAGAAACAAAAATTTGTAGCCGAAGAGGATTATAACTTAATCCCTACTGGTAAAATTAAGGAGGTTGATATTCCCCGGTTAGGGAGGTTTCCTATAATGCAAGATGATAAACCGCACGCTACTACGGACATCACATTTACAGGGGATCACAAATTGAAGTATCAACATCATGGATCTCTGGCATCGGTAATTCATCACTATCAAACTATTTCACAACACTGTCCTAGAGCTAAATATATTATTGAAAAAGCGGGATGGAAAAATTTACTGAACATACAATGTAGCGAAAACAACCATTCAATGGTTGATTATTTGGTGAGATGGTATTCACTCCCTAGATTGGCTCATGTTGACTGGACTGAATATCGGTGATGGGCCTGATGTTCCTTATGATTCGGGGAAGTACCAATTTGAACATGTTCGTGAGCATATCTTTCCGGATATCCAAGATGTCACGCTCTGTCCAAAAGCACCGTCGTGGGTTTCAAATTCAATTACAATTAAATATTTAAGGTCATATTTCTTCGAAGACAAGTTGGTTGCGGCTGAAAATGATAGCACCCTTGATCATAAAGTAGCAATTGCCTTTTTCATGTATGTTTTGGGACATTTTTTCTTTTCTAATGCAAAGACCTATATTGATGCTGGATGGTTAGCTGCTTTTGAAAATCTTGATGTAGTATCCACGTATAACTGGGGTGGTTCCGCGTTTTCGAAATTGTATGCGGCACTCCGTTTATCTGGGAGGAGACAGAAGGCACTATGCGGTTCATTCCAAGTATTAGAGGTATTCTTTTAATCCAGTTATTTCTCCTTTCATTGTTTATTTTGTTGCGAAGTTATTAAATTGGCTAATTATTTTCATGGAGTAGTTTTGGGGGTATGAATACCTGGGCATATGTCGACCAGAAATCCCAGAGGCGAGTACAGAACAAAAATGACCTGTATCTTCTAAATGGAATGTACCGAAGAATACAAATGATATTTTCCGTTGTAGGGATTTACTGAGTAAGCTTACTGCTGAACAAGTGACATGGCGCCCATGGGAATCATACAGAGAAGTTCTTGCATCTGATATGGGATGCACGGCTACGCGGCTATCAGACTCGAGATATATATTTTCTTACATGGGCATTGTGAGTTAATAATTAAATTTTATTCAATAATTGTTGTTAAATGCCAAGTACCTTTTTTTTCATGCTTTTTTCTATATAACATACTTACTAAATTCTTATTCCCTTTCTAACTGTACAGCACAACATGTATCTTGGTGAAAGGTGTTGGAGGCAAAACCATTGTACTTTCGCTGTTCCTATAAGACTACACACAGTTATAGGGGATATCGGCAATATTCAAGCTGAACGCCTAAAAAAAGAAGGTTTGGTCGATGCAACAGAGATAGTGCAAGTTGTTAAAGATTATGATATATATTTACAATACTGGAGAAAGGTAACCAACTACAAAGATTATGTGACTCATCCTATTTGGGAAGCCCAAACATATGGGTATGTCGGTGACTTGTATACGGACCCAATTGAACAACCTACTGAACATGTACATATCCCTCCTCCACATCTATTATCCCACGTAAGTGTACTTTTGACTTTTTATTGTACGTTCGATTTTTTATTGTATATTTGTACTTATGTATTTTATTTTTTCTTGACAGCATGAAGCTTACACATTATTTTAAGAAAATGCTGATTTTAATCAACAATTTCGCGATTTTACACTAAAACAAACGAAGGAGAGGATGGACGTTATTATGTCGAAAGAAGCAGAAATACAAAGGCTAAATAATGCGGACATTGATTTGCAGCAACAACTGTCTCTTTTCCGTACGCCGCACACCGTCCAACCTCCCCTTGGATACGGTTCCTTTTCCCAAACAAAGCCACCACAAGTTTGGAGTTGTATGAGTCAAGGATCAGCTTCAACAATGTCCTCAGTCAATACCACTCCGAGAATGCACATGCCTTTTATGGCGCCAAGATCGACGACTTCGGATACTGATAATATGAATGGTTAATTTGTTATGAATACTTAGATGGCCTGTCTTTGGTGTTATCTTTTTCTTATCTTTGTGTGTAGTCATACTAGACCTACTGATAGTTAATTTCTTATCTATTCTTTCAGCGACTAGTCATTTCAAGTCTACTCTGTTCGCTGTCCCTTTAGTAGTCCTCTGAAGTTTGAGCAAGTAGTCAGTGTGTATAGGATTTTCACCGTCCATATATATAGTATAGTCATATCAGGTCACTGACAAACACTTTATCATTTTTGGAAAACACTTTTGCTCCGTACCCAAAACAATATCTATTTTTTGTTTTTTTAATGCTCTTGGAAATGGGTTATAAATTAAAGACCTGATCACTCAATATATGAATAACAATACCTCTCTTCTGCTTCATATAGTAATGGAAAACTATGAGAAAACCGCTCATTATTGCTCTTCTGTTTCTTCTTCTTCTTCTTCTTCTTCTTCTTCTAATAGTAGTTTTTATTCCTCGGATGATGATGCAATAGAAATTATGCAAAATAACATGGCCGTTAGTTTGGGATTCCTTGTTACAAATTCAAAATGGCCTCAAACTCGTATCAAAATACCAAGAGATCGTGAGTCAGGGTCTGAACTTCTATGGAACGACTATTTTTCTCCGTACCCAAACCAACCACCCAATGTTTTTCGCAGAAGATTTAGGATGCGTCGACAATTGTTTAACCGAACAGTGGAAGGTGTTACCAATGCATACAGATATTTTGTTCAAAAGCCCGATGCTTGTGGAGTTCTAGGATTAAATCCTCATCAAAAAGTAACATCAGCAGTACGAATGTTAGCTTATGGATGTGCGGCAGATGCAATAGACGAGTACTTACGCATAGGAGAAACCACCGTGATGGAAGCTACTCGTAGGTTCTGTAAGACGATTGTAAATGTGTTTGGGAAAGAATATTTGCGTGAACCAACGGCTGGTGATATTGAAATGTTGCTCAAGAAAAACAAAGACCGGGGATTTCCTGGGATGATGGGTAGTCTAGATTGCATGCATTGGAAATGGGATAAATGTCCGTCGGCAGAATCCGGGGCTTACACCGCGTATAAAGGGAGCGAAAGTATCGTGTTGGAGGCAGTGGTGTCGTATGACCTATGGTTTTGGCATGTTTTTTTGGTATGCCCGGCTCTAACAACGATAGTAATGTTATGAACCGTTCATATGTTTTTTGAAGTCTTGTAACAGGAAAAGCAGCACCGGTGAGCTACAAGGTGAACGGACATTCATATGATATGCCGTATTATCTAAGTGGTGGCATATACCCAGAGATTCCTACTATTATTACGGCCATTAAACATCCGGTTGGTAGGAAAAAGGAAATATTTTCATCGATGCAAGAGGGTGCGAGAAAAGATGTTGAACGGGGATTTGGTGTACTTCAACAACAATTTGGAATCATCAAACAACCTGCAAGAATGTGGAGTCCAGATGTGCTTGCCTATATCATGAAAACCTGTATTATCTTACATAATATGATAGTCGAGGATGAGCGTCTACTCGGTGATTGGCCACATGTTTATGAACAACGTAGCAACGCATCACCGGTTAATATATTAAGAGGCAATAGTGACGAGTTTTCCCAAATTACAGCTGAACAAGACGTGCAATGCGTAACAAAGATGCGCATATTCTCTTGCGTGATGACTTGATCGAACATATATGGGCATAATATGGGAATTAAAAATTGTCGTTTGTCATTTCCTTTGTATGTTAACTTTGGATAATAATAAAATAATTATCTTATCTTCTTATCATTTTTTTTGTCGATACTATATAAAAATCTACATGGATTACTGTTTTCTTATCCCAACAGATTATGATTGATCCATGTCCATTCATATTTTTTATCCTATAAAACTATTGATTCTTATTTTTCTTTTTTTCTCCAACCACAACAGTTAGTCTGTGATTCAGCAAAGAAATATGAAAAAATTCACTAAAGAAGAAAATGTTGGTAATGTGCAAGCATGGATCAATGTTACAACAGATCCACTTTATTCAGGCCAACCTCGCAACCGGTTTTGGTCAAATGTTTTTGATATATTCGATACGATAACAGGTAATGAAAAATCTAGAACTAAAAAAGATGTTCAAAATAGGTTCAATCGCATCAACAAGGAGGTGGAGATTTTTGTTGTGTTTCAGGCTGATGTTAACATACGGAATCCTAGTATGGCATATGAGGAACGGGTGAAAATTTATTTCAAATCCTATACTTAGATCTATATTTAAGATAAACATATATATAACTTATTTTTCTTTAAATTTGCAGCAAATGACAGCTCGGTTGGAATTTTACCACGAGACTGGCAATGATTTTGAGCATGAAGAATGCTATGAAATTTTTAAATCAAGTCTTGAGTACTATAATCCCGACGAATGATTAAATAAGAATGTTGTATCTTTCCTATCAAATCATGAGGAATGTTGTATCTTTCCTATTAAATAAGAATGATTAAATAAGAATGTTGTTCGAAAGATGTTGATCAATACTTGGTTAGTATTTTTGGACAAATGATTTTGTTGTACGTTCTATTATCTCTTTTTATGTAATCATCCTCAAGTTTTAATTAAGGTCGTATGTTTCAAAAAAGTAGAAATTTAATTCAAATCAACAGAAGTAAACTTAAAATCCAAAAATTACATAATAATACGGCTAATTGTTCAGATAATAAGAAATATTAAAACATAATAATACTAATAATACTACTAATCACTAAATAGGAGAAATAAGTAAGGTTTGAACTATTCCGCCTTTGTGTTAAGATTGGTTTCTTCTATTCCGAACTATGTCGCCCCTGCGAAGTTGGAAGTACTCTTGTTGTACATGATCCATTTTTTGAAGATCCATCATAATGATGCGAAATTCGTCGTCTTCAGCTTGCTTGGCTATTTTTGCCGCATGTTCAGCTTGTTTTGCTGCAAACTCTGCTGCTCTTTGTTCCATCTTGAATCTTGATTGTGCTTGGTAATGAGTATTGAAATTTTGTTGTTCTTTAATTATTCCCATCAATTCCTCTTGGTGAGTGGATTTATCTCTCCCTGTTTTCTTCAATCTTTTTGCTGCTTTTTCCCCCATCTTACGGAGATATGTGTTCTCTATGTCTCCCCCATCTGTGTTGTTACCAGTCTCTCCTTGAGTTGTTGTTTGCGGTCCTTCCTCGTCTTCCTTGTTATTCTCATAAGTGTCCAAATCGTCCGTCGTATCGAATACAAAAGTCGATCGCCGATTATATTTTATATTTTCTAACACAATTGGGTAGCACTCTTCGTGCTTAAATTTTTTTCCATCGTTGCATTCCTTGAACCTCTTGTTCACTTCTTCAAGCTGTTAATGTTTTTAAAAACACTTAAGTACATGGGCGCTTATTAAATATTAAAAAATAATTGTTCAAAAAATCAAGAATGCTTACCTTCTTTTCAGGACCCCATCCAGTATGATATTCACCTTCCACTTCTGCCTCTTTTGCCGAAAACAATGCCACATATTTACTTATTCCCTGATATCGTTTTTGCCAGGAATTCCAAGACCGCTCTGGATTATTAGGTAAATGAAGTTCAATATCATCCTTGATACGAGTCCACAACGTCTCCTATGATTGATCAGTTCCAACACCAGGATCTTGAGATATAGATAAATGAATTTTACACATCGTTACATCTTCGATTGTCGTAAAATTTGGACCTCGTGCTGCTCTTGGTTCCATTGTAAGCGAATCGGTGAAAAATTTCCAAATGATTTGAAAGCCGAAATAATATTTCTTCTTGTTGTTCTGATATAGTTTGAAGTAGTAGTTGTGGGAAAATGTTACAGGATTTCATGTGTATATATAGGTGTTTCCTCTGAAATTTCCAACGTTCAAAAATGTCGTCCAAACTTTCCAACGTTCCAAATTATCCAACGTTCGAAAATTACCAACGGTATAAAAAATTTTCAAAAACAATTTTGTCTAACGTTTTAGATTTTTTTTGAAACTGAAGCTTTAAATGGAGCGGAGCTATTAAGTCCGCTCAACATCAGGCGTTAACTATACATACGCCGGGCTGGGGCGTTAACTATATAATCGCTTGTATGAGACGTATTTATAATCTTCGTCTCACTGGGGCGTAAACTTTATGAACGCCTGGCGTGGGGCGTAAACTTCAGCAACGTCCCAACGGGCGTACATTTCATCAACGCCTGAATGAGGCGTAACTTATATACACGCCTCTTTATGGGGCGGTGATTTTACATGCGTTTCACAAGAGGCGTAGTTTATATACACGCCCGATGACAAACGGTGACTATACGTTCGCTCGACTATATATAGTTTTGGTCTTGGTCCCAGACCAAATATGATCCATAATTTTGTTTTGGTCCAGCTTTTAGTCTTTACTCCGTCCCGCTGCGTCTCGTCCCTGGACCATAATTATAGGTTTGGTCGTCCACTGCAGTTGCTCTAAGGAACCTCAAAGGGGAGGTATTACAACACCCCTGGAACGCAATGTACCTAAAGAAGTATTACCCGGAAGAGAATGGTTATCACTCAGGAGAAGAAGGGAAGGGGTGGAAGCCCACCATGTTCAATCACTGATCAAAGGTATTATAAACCTAACTAATCAATTAAAGAAACTTTTTGCTAAGAGAAAGTGTATGTTGATTAAAACAAAGTGGGTTAGAATAGACACCCTTCGTCAGAATTGACGATGAGACAAGGCACAACATAACTGCGCATATGTCAATCTCGGATCCTAAGGGCAAACGAATCCCTCCAAAAGGAAAATAATAAGCAATATATCCCATAAAGAGAGATACCTTGTCGAAGTAAAGCATCAATCACGCTGAACGCGTAGGGTTACAGGAAAAATATTGCCCACGTAGGAACCCTCGCCACCACGGTACCTTATGGCCAAAGGGTACTAACGTAGGACGATGAATGTTCCACCAAAGGTTAAAAAGATAAAAATACCTTAGCACCTAGTGATGACTCGAACGTGCAAATAATTAGACACAATACGTCTACATATATATATGAATTTAAAGGTACCATAATAGAGTTACCAAAAGAAGACTAACGCACCCCAAAAGTTGCAGGTGACAAAGGTCCGACAGTTACAAATAACGGAGCATTGTTTCAAAAGAAAGGAGACAACGAAGGCCCCTCAGCTGGGGGGATAATACAACAAAGGAGTTCGGTTAAAAACGAAGTCAGTATAACACAATCAAGGATAAGGAAGACGAGGAAAGGTGACACCCTCCGCTTGGAGCTCAGCCTCCGCAAAATCATTGTTGATATAATCGATGGCAAAACGTTTAAACCGCGCCTCCATCTCAGAAGCCTGAGCTGACAGATCAGAAGCCGACTTCTGACGAAGCTCCCTAAGCTGAGCACTGAGTTGATCGTTAGCTCGCTGAAGAGCCTCAGCCTTAAATTTAGCAGCAACATCAAACTGGCGAGATATTTCCAACTGAGATATCTGACCCTCGAGGTTGCTGATCTTAGCATTTTCACCCACCAGCTGCTCTTGGATACCTACGGATACGAAGGATAATAGAGACAATGCAAAGCAACTAAAGATACGAGGAATACTATGAAGGGAATAGTCATCCTTAGTTACTTCCGGCATGGATATGGGACTCTTCTAAACTATGCCGAGCTTCAGCAAGGTCCACCTCAGCCGTATCAAGATCATCCAAAAGGGTATCCCTTTCAGTCCGAAGATCGTCAACATCTATGCGGAGCGACGCATTCTCAGAAGATAAAGCTCGGTACACATTCTATAACTCTTCAAATATTTTTACTAAGGATGCATGAGACATAGAAGAAGGCACGGAGCCGACGTCGACAAGTTTGTTCTTAACGGAGCAGACCTCGGAGGTCAATACATTACGCTCTGCAATGACCTTGGCTAAAGTAGAGCAAGCATCTTTAAAATCAGCATGATATTTCTTACGAATAACTTCTTGAGCAGAGAGGTGTTTCTCAACTAAGGCAATATCCTCCTTTTGCTTTAAAATAAGACCTTCTTTCCATCTAAGGGCTTCGTCACACTCCTTACGAAGCGCAGCCATCTGCTTCACTAAATCAGCATTATGGGCAGACTCAAGGGAAAGCTGGGCCTCATTATGAACAGTCACATTCATCAACCTATCAGACTTCTTTTGGTAATACCAGACGTCGGAGGTTAGCTTAGCCACTTGATCTTGGAGATATCTAAGTTCACTAGAACTACTGGCTGGTAGACGAAGGTTGTCTCAGAACCAAGCAACCACAAAGTAAAGAAACAAGCTAAGAAAAAGGAAAAAACTAACCAATAGATTTGGAGGACTCAGTGGCTAAGGTAGAATCAGAATCTTTACGACCCTCCTCGGCAACCTTAGCAGCGTTATTATCTCTCTCAAGAGCCAATAAGCAAGCTTCCAGAGACCTCTGCGTCTTCCTCAGGTTACCCTCCAACGAAGATATCCTAGCAATTGAAGCAGCATCACTAGATGAAGGCTGCTTAGCAATAGCAAGGGCATAGTCTTGACGAGCACGATCCAGCAGGGCACTCAGATGAGTACACTTAGACCTATATACCTTAAACAAGGTATAACTAACATCGATTTGCTTGCAGAGATGCAAACAAGGCAGTATGAGAGCAGACAAGGGACTAAATCGAGAAGAAAGGCGACAAAGTAAGAATCACTTACCGAGAATGCTGAGAGACGAGGGAGAAAGATGGAATAGGTATCCATAAAAGCTTCCATTTCTTGAGTGTTACCCCGGTGGAATAGAGCGAAGACAATCAGGATCAAAGAACAAGTCTTTGGCAGCACGGTATTGAGCAGACAAGACATCCAACTGCGAAGCTATCTCAAAAGAACTACCAAGATGATGATGGTCAACTCCAACAGCAAAGGGACCCTTGGAATTACGAAGGATGGCCTCAAGAATAGCATCATCAGAGCTACCTAAGCTCAAGCTCTCCGACATTCGACCTTGGCTAGACTCAGCAACTGCACCCTCATTCGTTTGCACGCGAGCAAGGGGCACGACAGCTGAACCCTCACCATGACGGAGGGATGGCATGATGGAAGAGTTAGGAACAAAAGGAATAGCCTGAGAACCGTCCAAATCCATATCACCAGCAGAAGGAAGATTTCCCAATATGGCCCAGTCTGGTGACGAAGGTGGAACTCTAACAGCTTTGTTAGCAGGGGCAGTAGACACAGACCGAGCACTCCCTAGTGAAGAAGGAGCAGCATCGAAGGAGAAGCTGGCTAGTGAAATCACAACCTTCTTCTTATTCTGAGAATCTGAGCTACCATCCCTCGCCGAAGGGGCTACAACCTTAGCAAATGAACCGCTAGATTGGAGGGAAGTAGCGGGAGACGAAGGAAGGCTCTTCCAATCTATAACAACAGCTCCAGCAGTAGCAGAAATGGTGGGCAAAGCCTTGCAGGGAGCATAAAGCGAAGGTATCTTCAAAGACAATGCAGGCGCAGGCGCTTGAATACTAACATGCTCGATCAACTGAGGACCGGCACCAGCAGGGAGGTTCTCACCCTCAACGGAAGCATCTCGGACTGGGCTAGGTTTATCCTTGGAAAAATCCTCTTCAACGTCATCCAAGTGAGGACTAAAGACAGTATCCTCGATATCCTCCATATCTTCGTCAACAGGTTCCTCAACGGCGGCCTTAGGGTCATCATCCAAGGCATCAAAATCAACCACGATCTTCAGCTTTCCCTTCCTCTGAGAAGACTGCAAATAAACACATGCGACAGCTAAGAATTAGGGGCAAGGTACTAAGGAATATATAAACACAAAGGTATGATCCTTACCTCCGCAGGTGTATCGGACGAAGCCTTCCTCTTCCTAGTCCTGGTGGCCACGGAATTACCAGCAGAGCCTTGAGCAGTCCCAGCAGAAGAAGCAGGGGCAGACTGGAAGCCATCGAAATAAAGACGCTAAAGTTAGCAAAGATACCATAGCATAAGAAGCTATCTAAGCAGGACAAAGGCACTACAAAAAGGGTACTTCGTGAGAAGCAGCAGGATTGAAAACCCAAGGCTGATAACCATCATACTTCTTAGGCAGAGAACGAGCTGAGCGAGGAACCGAAGGGTCCGCAATGGTAAAACCATAGGCCCAAGGACCAACCACACGAAGGGGAATACGAGCCCAATGGTCATCATGATCAAGACGAATGCGGTCAGACTTTGGCAGAGACAGCCTAGCGGAGTATGGGATCGTAGTCAAACCGGTCTTGTCAATTTCCTCCAGCAAACGAAGGTTGTTACCTTCCCTAATCTTCCTAGAAGTAACATGGATACGACGAGGGCCAACGCTCCAAGGAAGAATATTAGTCTTTTGAATAGCATCAATATAGGTGGCATTGAAGTTGGCGGGAGTATAGTCTTCTCGCTTAGATCTCCCCTCAACAAAGGGATCATAAGACTCCAAGGTGATCTTTCCCCTACTACGGTACCAGCATTCACGAAGGTCACGCCAGTAATTACCAGTATACTGATAGATTCCTCGAACTTGAGTCTTATTCGACGGGTCATCCCTAGTGGATAAGACATCATAATCCTTTCTACTATAAAGAGGAAGAAACATACCAGCGGCCAGCTGACCAACACTAATCAAAAGGTTGTTCTCATCGTAAGGAAAATCTCGAATGAGAGACTCGGTGAGGACATCAGGGTCGTTAACAAAAAAGATCTCAAACTTGTGAAGACGAAAGTTGTTTGAAATCCCAGCAAGGGACAAGTGACCGTAGCCATCTTTGTCACGTAATTGAAGCCTCTGCAGCTCATAATGAGGAGGAGGAGGAAGAGGAGGAAGATCTTCAACATCAAACTATTCAGCCCCAGACTCCGCGACCTCCTCAGCAACCGTAGATATATCAGCAATCGCAGGCACGTCAGTATCCTCAGGAGGAGGGGATGGCGTAGCATCAGGATGATCCATCCGCGAAGGAGGATCAGTCGACGAAGACACCCCCGGCCCTTTACGCGTAGGTTTCTTCGGAAGCCTCATTATACCTAACACCATCAGGAAAAACTTGATCATCAACAATGGCGGCAGAAAAATTACAGTACCTCCAAAAGGCAAATAAAGGGACAGAAACGGGAAATTTTGGGCATGGGTTTTATAAACCAACCAAAAAGACCCGTTTGAACATATCATGACGCAAAAGCGAAAATCTCTGATCACACGACAAAGCTGGCAGGCGAAGAAACAATCATGGAAAAATTAACGTCAAAAGCCAAATTGGAACAAAACCCAAGTTCCCAATCATCACAAGAAGTTAAGAACGAGCGAAAATTCTAACATGCAAGTATAACAATAACTACAAGAAGAAAATCATGATCGAAAGTGAGTATCACTTACTTGTACGATCGACACAGTGAAGCCAACGTACGAGGAGAACCGAAGAAGAAAACAGAAGGAAGAGCAGTTAACAGCAGAAGAACATCTCCACGAAAGTGATGGAGAGCGACAGTTCGGAAGAAAAGAAGGAAAGGGAGTTAATGAAATTCCCTTCTCTTTGTTTTCCTCTTATAGGCGGCTGGAAAATCCAAAATTTTTTGGATGCCCCGAAATTCAAGGGGGAAGTTATTGCATGAAAGGACATGTAGGGCCACCCAATCGGTACGTGCAAAATTGGCGGCGTAAGTTTCCTTCCACTTCTACCAAACGGCAAAAGATGAAAGAAAATGGGAAAACTGTGAATACCAATATTTTGCAGAGCATATGTCACGATCTTAGTGGTCGCATACGTGTCTACAACTGTATAGCCTTCTCTAGATAGAGGAGCCTGAGTAGCAAGGGATACCTCCGCAGATCTGCTTTATATCATCCCAAGAGAAAGGACGTGAACGGTCAAGATAAAGGAAGAAAAATGCTAGTCTACATAGGGTCAGCTGGCAAAGGGACAGAGGTAGATGACGCATCCAATTAGCATTAAATGCTCTGATTCTTATCTACACGGATGAGGCAAAGCACGTGGAGAGAGGAAGTGTGTCAGAACCCGATTGGCGGAAGCAAGCGGTGAACGAAGGTACAACGTGCACTGAGGCTGGGTAGTTCCCGAAGGAACGTGGGTCAGCTGAGGTGGCGAGATACAACTGGAGAAGCATGCGGTGGACGAAGGTACCACTGGTACGGAAGGTATATAAGCAGACGATGGACCCAGAGGCAGCAAAGATATACCAGGAGCAAAAGGGGATATAAATACCAAGCTTCACCAACAAATTAAGGGAATTCAATATCTATGAGAGAATATCTAGTCTTAAGCTTATACCTCTTTAATGTTTAGAACTTAAGTAGTTACTTCAACTTGAGTTCTCTCTATTACTTTGGGAAGCATTTAAGATCTTTGTAACCACCACATACTTAATACGATTTTATCACTCATTACCCCGTGGATGTAGACAAATGTCGAACCACGTTACATCTTGTGTCTCATGATAACTTAGAGGCTTTTACATTACTCTTATGTTCTTTCTTATTATTGTGATCTTAGATACCATTTATTGCTTAGCTTAATCAGTTCAACAGAGGTAGCGATACTCCTTAGTATCAGATCCTTTGAGCTGTACACATCACGTAGGCTACGGGAAAACGAGTAGTCACATTGAGAAAGAGATATATAACTCTTTGATATACTTTATTAAGATTGAGTCTAGTTGATTCTCTTAAAAGTATATTAGAGTTAGTCCATACAGATTGCTAATCGAAATGTTGGGTGTGGTTGTTGTACCCCCGCTTTTTCAGGTTGGCTTGAAAGTATTAGGATATGAGACATTACAAGTATTGCGAACACTTGAAGAAGTGAAGAAGTAAGAAGCTACAACGACAACATCATCCTTACACTTGAGGTTAGTGATATTTGACTTGAACTTTTTCATTCCCTAATGTATCTTCCAAGTCGTGCATATTGAAAACAGAACTGCGAAGCATGAACACTCTAGATACACATAGTATTAAGGAATACAATACGAGGTTTATTGTTTAACCATTAAACTTTGTATATAAGACATCGACATAATCGTTTAAATGCTATTGTGATTATGTATGGGTATGAGGTGAGGATTTCATCCTAGGAAACAATGTTTTACATATGTTTTAAGGAAGTAAGTTCATAAACTTGTTTACGAATCGAAAAGGAAATCGCCAGGCGTTATTAGGATTGTTATTCATTGCATATCTTGTGAACATCCAATATGTGTGATTTAGTATAACCGCTCATGACTTGTTTGTGTTCTTGGTAAAACTATTCACAAAGGCCTGACTTATGTATTGGTATGACTTTTATTAGTGAAACCGATCTTAAGTAATCACCTGAGATGGTATGATCGAGTTTGTGTTTGTGTATGACCGAATCTGGGTAAAGGGGAACCGATCCTAGTAAGAGGTGCAACACATCACAAAGGGGAATCGATCCTTGTATGAGGTGCATCAAGTTTGTAGCAGAAAGGGGAACCGATCCTATGGACATGTGCAACACATATAAGTTAGATACCATATATATGTGGGGAACCGATCCTAGTACCTAGTCAACCGAATTTTGGAAAGCTAGTGTGACTATGCACAATACTCACATGGAGGTAGAACCGAAACTTATTTTGGTAGAACCGTTAAACATGATTTGTGATTGAGTGCTCTTGATCAATCACATAGTTCTTGAAAGTCAGATGAACCAATTCTAAACTTGTTTGGAAGTATGGCAAATCGGTTTCAAGGTTGTAAGTATGAAAGATGACTTAGAAAGTAATGATGTCGACACACTTTGAACATAGGCAATAATGTTTATCTTTTATTGTTCAAAGTTATTTCTTAATAACTAAAGGAAGAAAATCCCAGGATCGAAACATAAATAAGTTAAGAATCTTTTAATTAAGGTCTTAATTTTATTTTAGGAAAATAAGAATCAGTAATGTGCATTTACTAGTTAAAGATTTTCCAAACAGATTTTCGGTCATTATTTTGGACAGAGCATTTCCAGGAATTATGGAAACCGAATTTTTGCTTTAATGAATATCTTGAGAATATTTTCGATTTTGGAAATTCCTTGGTGTCCAAACTTCTTTGTCTATAAATACTTGAAGTTTGCATTTCTAGCAAACTAATCCTTCGTGACAACAAATTTCCTCGATTGTGTTGTTACTGGTGAAGCCGCCTATTCGGAGAGGAGAGTAACCTAATTAGGAGAAATCTCTTACGGCCGCGCAGTTTAAAGTCTTATTTGGGATTGAGAAACTCTATTAGTACTGTTGGTGGGAAACTAGATAATTTCGGTTTATCTTGTGTTTTCGATTGATTTGATTGACTAACGGTGGTTGAACTTTGATTGCACCTAGTTTGTTTATGCTTGAGAATCTTCTCTTATGATATAAGATTCACTCAAACTAGATCGAAGTTTAGACAAGGATCTTTAGACTGTTGTTAGTGCTAAAGACGATCTTGTGATAATCCATTGTTAACAGACTTCGTTCTATGCGTGATTGATCACAAGAGATTCAAATTGTTGTGCGTAGGTGTTTATTAAAGATCTAAGAATATTGGAAGACAAATAAGATATTGAAGATTTCTGATTTGGGGTTCATAATCTTTGGTGTGCACAATACTCGTTTCGGTATAAGAGGATCCAACTATAATCGGTTTATCCTTGAGGTAGATTGGATTGATTAGTTGTGTAGATCGGCATCAATACAATTCTTTGTGATTAAAAGTATTGATTTCAAAATCTTAACAATTACTTTAGTAGTTAAACATAAGATAGATCTAAGAACGCGACGAAGGAGTTTATTTGAGATAAACAGAAGAGCCTTTGTCGAACTCACTTCACTTGGTTGAAGATAGTTGATACCAAACAGATTTGTTGTTCCTTTACTGTTAGGAATATGAACCAAAGGAATTGTTCCAAATACGTGACTTATTCATAGGCCGGAGGCGTGGGAATACAGACAAAACTAGGTGAACTATAGGTTTAGTTGCCTGGTCTCAACTATACGAAGTTGGTTTAATTTTGTGTAGCGGATTAATCCTGAGAGTATTGAATTCTGGACAAGGTCCCGGGGTTTTTCTGCATTTGCGGTTTCCTCGTTAACAAAATCTTGTTGTGTCATTTACTTTATATTTCCGCATTATAATTGTTCTATTATAATTAAAATAAATCACACAAACGTTAATTCCTATTTACTTGATAAGCAATCCTATTGTGTTTGGTTAAGTCCGAACCCTTTTATCAAGTAAACATACTTTGTTGTTGTATTGTCTTGATCTCGTATCCATAGACGATCACACGAAGTGTGAACCGATTAGTTGCATTGTCTCGATTCAGTCCATAGACAATTATTTTCGGAGAAAGGACTTATAGATAGGAAAGTTTTAGCTTGAGGTATATTTGCGTACCCCCGCCAAGATCACGATGGGAAGAAAACTTTGTAACCATCTCGTCTTTATTGCCACGTGGAGATCATGTTTGCACTTTTTAGTGTGTACTTATCCGTTGAGTTTTTTAAAGCACCGTTGGTGGTGGATTTTAATTCAGGTCTAAAATTGTGAAACCAAATTTATGCGCTGACATCCTGCAAAGGATAAAGATACTGATAAAATGATGAATACTTCTTCACTTCGCTAATTTACTTAGAATGGAGCATGTAGAAACAAATCCCATATACCCTATGAATTTATAGCATTATCAATATATGCACGACCAGCCTTGTATTTCCTGTGTTGTTCCCGCAAAACTCTCATTATTAGTGCGACATGACGACTGAGTGTTACTCTCAGCAGAGTAACACGAATCTCCAAGTTTTAATAGTGAGGCATGCACGAAATACGCGTACAGGCTACATATCTCGGTGTGTTATACTAACCGATTGAGCATATTTGAATCCGAACTATCCATATCAGTCTCAGAAACAATCATGACCACCCAAGTTGGCCACACGATTTAACCAGCCCTAGGCGATCCTCAGCAGGAGCAGGCTACTACACTAATGACCACCAGCGGGCCCACTTATGCCCTAGTCGGTCGAATACCTACCATGCCTCCCAAACTACCACCGAACACCAGCATGAAGTTGGATGTCCAAACTGGTATGAAGCAGCTTGGAGGAATCGTACAAACAAAGGCCGTCTATGGAAGTCTCAAGTTCATCACGTCCGTCCAACTTCACCGGCGTGGTTGGACGGCGTGGATCAGCCCAAAGCCGGTCGAACAAGCGTCGTGGTGTACACCAGCGGACCTTCTTCCTACCTGCATGACCGACTCTTCCTTTACCTGACCAGATTGCAATATACTATTGTCTGAAGTTGTGTCAGCGTGAAGAATTGAGGATCGCAGGAAATTCCACTAAAGTTCCCAAATTGATCACGACCATCCAATTTCACCGGCATGATTAGATGGCTTAGATCGGACTCATAACCACCAGGCAGGTATTGGCGCGTTCACCACCGGCCCAACGTGGGCCCCACATGGTCGGCCTCCCCAAAGGAGAAGCGTGGCTTGCCAATTCGTCCAGCCAAATCAGCATTCACGTTAAAATACACCAGGATGGGCAAAGCAAACAAGGCTGGTATTGGGCCACGTCAGCAAACGAGGCCGGTGTTAGTCAAGTCCGCAAAGCCGGTGTTGGTCGAGATCGCAAGGATAATATCCCGTCACGCAAGCAAGACTGATATCACGTCACACAAGTAGGACGGTATTGGGTCACGTCAGGCCGGTATTGGTCAAGGCTGATCAAGGTCCCAAGGCTGGTACTGGTCCACGTCAGCAAACAAGGCTGGTATTAAGCCACGTTAGCAAACAAAGCCGGTGTTGGTCAAGTCCACGAAGCCGGTGTTGATCAAGGTCACAAATCCGAACGAAACAAGACAACAAGGCCGGTGTCGATCGAAGCAGCGATGTCCATCAGCAAGGTCGGGGTTCGTCAAATCAGCAAGGCCGGTGTTGGTCAAGGGGCATGTCTGGTGTTGGGGTGAGGCAACAAGTATGGTGTTTGGTCGAAGCAGGAACAACCGGTCCCAAGCAAAGTCGGCATGCGGCAGGTCCCACTTGATCAGGCACAGCCAACCCCAGATTGGTCGAACCAGGCACAGCCGTCCCCAAGCAAAGAAGGCATGCGGCGGGTCCCACTTGATCAGGCACATCCAGCCCCAGATTGGTCGAAGCAGGCACAACCGGCCCCAAGCAAAGCCGGCATGCAGCGGGTCCCGCTTGATCAGGCACAGCCAAGCCAGATTTGTCGAAGCAGGCCCAACCGTCCCCAAGCAAAGCAGGCACGCGGCGGGTCCCACGTTCGAGCAAAGCAGGCATAACAAGCCCACGTTCGAGCAAGCAGGCACATGATGAGTCCCACGATCGAGCGAAGCAGGCGCAACAGTCCGTTGAGCAGGCACATCATCCCCACGCTCGAGCGGAGCAATCACGAAGCAGGCTCTCGACCGAAGAAGGCATAACAAGGTCGATCAAAGCAGGCAAGACCGACATCATGCTAGGGGAACGCTCGCCTGGACGCCTCTTGAACGTGACATGCTCCAAGGACAGGACGACTCGTCTCTCCTGGTAACATCTAACTTTGTCTCATAAGTTTTATCTGTATACGTCACCATCTAATGCCTACCCCACAATAGTGTAACCATTATTGCTAGGCAAGGGACTTAATGTTGATGGTGGATTTTAGTTCAGGGCTAAAATTGTGAAACCAAATTTATGCGCTGACATCCTGCAAAGGATAAAGCCACTGATAAAATGATGAATACTTCTTCACTTCACTAATTTACTTAGAATGGAGCACGTAGCAACAAATCCCATATACCCTATGAATTTATAGCATTATCAATTAATGCATGACCAGCCTTGTATTTCCTGTGTTGTTCCCGCAGAACTCTCATTATTAGTGCGACATGACGACTGAGTGTTACTCTCAGCAGAGTAACACGAATCTCCAAGTATTAATAGTGAGGCATGCACGAAATACGCGTACAGGCTACATCTCTCGGTGTGTTATACTAACCCGATTGAGCATATTTGAATCTGAACTGTCCATATCAGTCTCAGAAACAATCATGACCACACAAGTTTGCCGCACGATTTAACCAGCAATAGACGATCCTCAGCAGGAGCAGGCTACTACATTAATGACCACCAGCGGGCCCACTTATGCCCTGGTCGGTCGAATACCTACCATGCCTCCAAAACTACCACCGAACACCAGCCTGAAGTTGGATGTCCAGACTGGTATGGAGAAGCTTGGAGGAATCGTACAAACAAAGGCCGCTTATGGCAGTCTCAAGTTCATCACGTCCGTCCAACTTCACCGGCGTGGTTGGACGGCGTGGATCATCCCAAATCCGGTCGAACAAGCGTTGTGGTGTACACCGGCGGACCTTCTTCCTACCTGCATGACCGACTCTTCCTTAACCTGACCAGATTGCAATATACGATTGTCCGAAGTTGTGTCAGCGTGAAGAATTGAGGGTCGCAGGAAATTCCACTAAAGGTCCCAAATTGATCACGACCATCCAATTTCACCGGCATGATTGGATGGCTTAGATCGGACCCATAACCACCAGGAAGGTATTGGCGCGTTCACCACCGGCCCAACGTGGGCCCCACATGGTCGACCTCCCCAAAGGAAAAGCATGGCTTGCCAATTCTTAAAGCCAAAGCAGCGTGGACGTGAAACCCTAATTAGGGTTTGCGGCACATCATATGTGTCGCAAATCAGTCTCAACCATCCATCTTCGCAGGTATAGACGGAGGGTGTAGATGTAGATTCAAAGGGCCCAGAGCATGTCAACACAATCACCGTGCGCCCGCATACATACGTTTCGATTTGTGCGCCCAAACTAGGCATGGCCGCGCGTTTTCAATAGCAAATCGATCTCGACCACTCAACTTTGCCGGGAAAATTGAGTGGCATAGATCACATCTTCACAGGACAGTGAGGTACAGACGTGTATACTGGCCTGCCGAATGCACGCCTGACTGATCGGCCAAGACCGACCATGGTTGGTCATCCCGAAACGCGTGCCCCAAGTAGGCGCGACGTGCGGTCTTCAATTCCTTTGCGGCATGGAATTTCTGTCGCAAATCGATCTCAACCACTCCTCTTTGCCAGAGAAATTGAGTGGCTTAGATCGCATCTCCATGGGACAGTGAGGTACAAACACCTACACCAGCATGACGTCTACACGCATGCCCAATCGGCCCTGCCAAAAACGTGTCCCATGCTTGGATTCGACCAAGCTAAAGGTTGGTGTTCGAGCACCTCCTAAACCCTAATCCGACGGTCGCAGATGTGGGTCGCAAGCCATCTCGTCTGTCCAACTTCACCAGCCTGGACGGACAACCTAAGACAGGAGTTAGGTGACCAGTGAGGTATCACCACGATCACCGTCCACCACTCTTCCACACAGAGTGATCAGCCTAGTCAGGGCTTACACGTACAACCTCCAAACGATCACTCGAAGATGGATGGACGTGATGCTATTTTCCGCGACTTACGCCGTTAAGCCTTAAAACAGCGATGCTTCATACACGCTGAATATATTCGATGCATTACATACATAGAATGCACACGATATTTAACAAATATCGACTTCCTAAATAACTTAGTTATTTAATCTAGCATCAGATGCCGCTTTCTGTGGGTCCCACGATCCGCACTCGAGACATTAATCATGTCACAAACTGGGGGATACATACCGGGGTATTGGTCTGGCGGTTTACAGCGTGCCGCGCACAACGCGCCATCACAAGAACGTGTTAGGAAGACATGGACGGCTAGTGATGATGGGAAAAGTGGGCAAGACTGATCGTGTGACACTAACACACGCAACTCCACTACTCCATCACTGCACTTCCTCCACGAGAGACGTGGGTAAGGCACAATGACTTGTATAAATAGGTTCTCCTCCCTATTTCAAGAACAAGACGACAGAAACCAAGTGTTGATACAACCGTATCCAAACACCAGAACTGATAGCTTACATTCTGCAAGCCAGTTCAGCTTTTTGATACAAGTCATACACAGCCAACACCTTCACAATCTCAACACCTTCTTCGCTTCCCTCCCTAAGATCAACCCCATCTCCTTCATTTTGTGACCGAAGCAAGTCTGGAACGACCATTTCTTGGTTTAGGCCAGAGTTGTACATATTGATTTCTCGAATCAAAAGCACTCCCGTGCAGTGCATTTGTTTAGGGTTTAGATTCGTTTCTCATCCACACACCCACATTTACCAAAAAGCGCATAAACAGTTTTCACCCATAAACAAGCACATGTTGGCTTCCTCTAGACTTTTTAAGAAAGAGGATGTTTTACTCTTTACCGTTGTCTTTCAATATTTCCTTCGTCTTGTTCTCTGCGCTTTGACCATCTTGGGTTTGAAAATGTAAGTTGGTTTTTTCGAGGATTTTATTTCTATAAGAATCCTTCTTAAGGTGAGAAGTTAGATTTTGTTCTCATCTTTTCCTTCTGCAGAGCTTTGAGAACCCTTTTCTTGAGAGCTTTCTATGTCTAGTGAGCATTTTCCTCCTCGTCCTCCGTGGTGGCGAGGTGTTTGTTCATATCTTTGTGAACATGATGGTATATCCTCTCCTCTATATGATGTTTCGGTTTTTCTTGATCTAGTTTCTAGATCATCACCAATGTTCTCTCGGAAAGACCTATCTGTTCGCATATCGTCTTTAGCCTCATCGGAGGTTTATGGAGCACGATTTGTCTGGTAGTGGGTTGGAATTTTTGCTGGAAGATTTCGTATTCGTCATTGTTTTTCCTTTTGTGGGCAAGCTTGGAAACACTTCATATATAATCTTTCTCCCTGCGACTGGCCTTGGGAACACTTTTGTTTTTTTTTACCCTTTTGCTCGTTTTTGGCTTAGAAACATTTTCTGTTATTATGTAAATTGTTACTCAGTTTGTAACACATATCTTTGTTTGTGTGATATATTCTTCTTTTATAAGCGGAGGATGAATCGTCCGAGTTGGTGAGGGTGCTGGGGTGTAAAATACTGTCTTTATTTTTAAGCTTGTATATTTATACCTTGTCCCTGTTTTAGTCCCTAGCAGCTGATGTAACTTCGTGCTACTGCTCCTGCGCGAGTTGATTCGGGCGAGAGAGGCTTTACCTGTGTCGCCGAGGGAGAATCTTCGGAAAGGACTTATCAGGTTGCTCCTAGCAAAACATAATTAAGGTGCTCCCGTGATATGTTTGTTGATGCTGAGGTTTTAGCTGACCCATTTAGTGTGTATGTCCCCTTGGTACGAGGTAAATGGTACTTGTAATTTTTAGAGCACCTATTGAGAATAAAATTTGATTTTGCATACGATATGTTCGCAGTAGTGGCTTTGAGGTATTTTAACATATACTGTTGGTCCAACCGTGGGTGATAAATCCAAGGAGTGATCAGTTCCTTAATTGGATAAGTCATCTCTTACAATGTTGGACTTAGAGTATAGCGTATTCCTTTCTTTCCTTTGTTTCTGATGCTTTTGCTAGCTTGAGTTTTAATAGTGCCCGTCTTAGGTTACACTTTCCCCCTGGTTAAGTGGTTGCGTATTCGTTTATAAACCATTGTTTGTAGGGAGACATCTCGGTCAAGTGACTCCTGCCTTATCCAAAGGTAAGTACCTTGATTCTGGATGTCTCCTGTTATGGAAGGACATCATCCGATTCATAATCGTGATGGCATTACCTTAGGTCTATTTCCATCTTAGGTAGCTTAGGGTGTCCCCCGCTTCATCTTGCTCCAATGGGATAGATGGCATTGCCTTAGGTATGTGTCCGTATCGGGCAGCTTAGGTATTTTACCCGCATCATTCGTTTATGGAATGGAAGGTGTGTCTAGCACCGTGCCATGGTTTTGATGGGCTTTTGTTATAATGCAATTATAATATGATTATATGATGATGTTATATGCAGAAAGTAAAAAAGAAAATCTAAAGCAAAAAATTAAACGAAAATCGAAAAGAAAAAGATAAAATAAGAAAATAAATAAGAAGAGTACACAAAAGGATTAGTTGTATTATTCTCGAAAGAGGGCTTATGAGCCCTTAGTACATTCAAGTAAGGTACTGTGACCTTTTAAAAGTAGGAGGTCTTGCCCCATTTTCGTGATATATCCTTCTAAGCGATGAGCTGTTTAAGCATTGTATTGCTTGAGGTATTTGATATTCCAGGGGCGTTCTAGTTCTTCCTCATTGGGTTTGAGAAATCTGTAAGCTACATCTCCCGCCTTGGCGATAACTGTTAGTGGTCCTTCCCAGATGGGAGCAAATTTTCCAGACTCACGCTGGTATGGCCGGATCTCGCGCCAGACCTTGTCGCCCGGGATGAATTGCCTCTGGCGAACACATTTGTTATACTCTCGGGCTAACCTCCGATGGTAGTTTTCTATCTTTTGCAGGGCTATTTCTCGGTTTTCCTCGAGATCGTCCAGCTTGGAGAGTATCATGTCCGAGGTGAGATTTTTTTCCCAAGCCTCGGTCTTTGTTGTTGGGATCATTGCTTCGGTTAGTATGATCGCTTCCGTGCCATAAGTGAGAGTGAAAGGAGTCATCCCTGTTGCTTCTCTTCGTGTGGTCCAGTAAGCCCATATGAAATTTTGTAATTGCTCACACTAGCATGGCCCCATGTCCATCTAGCTTCTTTTTAAGCATATCTGTAATGGTTTTGTCAGTGGATTCTGCCTGGCCATTGCTCTCGGGGTAGATTGGTGTGGATTTATTTTTCCTAATCGTGAAGCAGTTAAAGAGGAGATCAACGTTCTTTCCTCTGAGTTGTGCCCCATTATCGGACACAATGGCAACTGGAATGCCAAAACGGCATATGATGTGCTTGAAAAGGAACTTAAAGACATCGTGGTCTCTAATATGTCTAAGGGAAGAAGTTTCAACCCATTTGGTGAAGTAATCAGTGTCTACGATTATGATATGGGACATATAATGAGGATCCACATATGTTCCAAGATATGGCTAATATCTTGGATATCTTTTTATTTTAGTATTTTAGTTATTAGGATAATTAGTTTCTTTGTGATATTTATCTTGTTTTTATGAGAGAGAATAATATATCCTCTAGGCTATTTTAGGAACGTTCTAGTTTTCTAGGTTTAATGTTTGGAGGCTATAAATAGCCATCTCATTTATCATTGTAATCAGCTTGCGAGCTCGTTAATGAAATCTATTGTTTGGTTTAAAGCCTGTTAACTCTCTTTAAGAGATTTGATCATCTTGATCGTTTATCGTCGCTTTGCTCCTGGATTGGAGTTGTTCATCACTTATGGGTCCTGTTTACCGGAGTGGATTCTCCGCATGTCGGTTTGTTTTAAATTGTTTTCGCTGTGCCGTATCAGGTGCTACCAGAGCAGGCTTTTCCCTTGATGTACATCTGTAGGTTTCAATCTAGAAGAATCGGAGTCCCGTGACATCTAGATTTTTATTAGAAAATTAAAAAAAAGTTAGATCTTGGGTCATCATCAATCACCACCTGTTTGGTAAGTATCTTTCCTAAACCTTTTGTTGTTCATTGAATCACTGATTGATATACTGGCGGTGACAGTTTTTCATAGACATAGTTTGTGTATCATTCGCAAATCTAGTTGCAGTACCTTCTGCCAAGAAAGAATCGGAAGTTGCAAAGGGATCTGTTGGGTCCAGTTGAAATATAAGCATAGCCCATTAACTATTACTCTACCGTTCTTATATTTTATAAGCCCATATATTCACGCACAATACCATAAGGTTACAGTGATCCACTGAGACCAAGTTTAAAAGCCTTTTCTCAACTAATCGGTGCCCAGGCGAGGAACTTCGTATATATGCAAGAGTCGAGATGCAGGAACAGAAACAGAACTATACTTTCCTTGGCCGATACATACTGCAAAAGAGACTTTTGGATTTTGTTATCGATGGAGGTTGTGAACAAAATTTGGTTTCCATTAAAATGGTGGAAGCTTTGGGTTATGAGATGGACTGGTATCCCGTACCAGACCTGATTAAATGGGTAAGCAACAACGAAGGAGTAATTACCTGTTTGGGTGTTTGCAAAATTCATATAGCAATTGCTAAGTGTTACTCCGACACAATATTTTGTGAAGTAGTTGATTTTGACGTTTGTGACGTCGTGTTTGGTGCTCCGTGGTTGTTTGATGTCCGAGCAAGTTGTCGTGATAACATTTGCGAATTCGTATGGGGAACAGTCAAAGTCAAGCTAATGCCGGGTAAATGCCCCTTGAAAGATGTAAGGCCTGAAAATATACCACCGACAGTAAATGAAGACGGCTTGCCGGATCAGTTAACTAAACAAGAGGCGACTGCTGTCGCGAAAGCTCGGTATAAAGATTCAATTGCTAGTTTCTGTACACCAACATTCGTTGGTTGCCGTCAAGACATTGAGTGGAAATATTCATGGGAGTCAATATACTGCAACAGTAGGATGAAGCGGTACCAAATATCTAGTTGGTGCATATTTGAGAAGAATACTTTGAAGAAAAAATTATGTTCCGAATGGTTAGTAATTCCGATGCATAAATCAAGATCGAGTTGTGCCACCAGTGGAAGCTCTAAAGTTCTTTCTTCCACTCGCCATTTTCAGTGTAAACTCGAGTTTCATCGTAGTAGGGGAGCCTGATATGGGACATATACTGAGGATCCACGTATATTCCAAGATATGACTAATATTTTGGATATCTTTTAATTTTAGTATTTTAGTTATTAGGAAAATTAGTTTATCTTGTGATATTTATCTTGTTTTTATGAGAGAGAATAATACATCCTCTAGACTTTCTAGTTTTTTAGGTTTAATGTTTGGAGGCTATAAATAGCCATCTCATTTATCATTGTAATCAGCTTGCGAGCTCGTTAATGAAATCTATTGTTTGGTTTAAAGCCTGTTAACTCTCTTTAAGAGATTTGATCGTCTTGATCGTTTATCGTCGCTTTGCTCCTGGATTGGAGTTGTTTATCACTTTTGGGTCCTGTTTACCGGAGTGGATTCTTCGCGTGTCGGTTTGTTTTAAATCGATTCTGTTGTGCCGTATCAGATTAAGTATTTTCTTTGTCCTGTGCCAGCTCGGAGAGGCCCGACAATGTCAACCCCCCATTTTGCAAATGGCCAAGGGATGAGTACGGATTTTAAATCCATTGATGGGACGTGCCTTCTTTTGCCAAATTTTTGGCATTCTAGACATGATTTTGCCATCTTCTTTGAGTCCTCGTTCATGCGAGGCCAAAAGTAACCTTGTAGACTTGCTTTGTGAGCTAGAGATCTGCCTCCGCTATGGTTTCCGGCGTAACCATAGTGTATTTCTTTGAGTATGTCGTGCCCCTCGGTGAAGGAAAGGCATCGAAATAGTGGTCTGAGGTACGATTGTTTGTATAACACACCCTCTCTAAGCTGGTAGTTTCCCGATCGGGATATTATTTTGTGTGCGAGCTGTTGGTCGCTTGGGAGATCACCATTGGTTAAGTACTTTACGATCGGGGTTCTCCAATAATCTTCGGGTAGTACCTCGTTTTGATCTATTGTGTTCATATTAAGGATTTCCATGTCTCCCTCTATGGGTATGGATGGGAGCATTACTCTCTCGATTCGGACATGGGTAAACTCCGATTCCTTTGTCATGGAGGCTATAAATGCCAGTGCGTCCGCGTGCCTATTGTTATTTCTGTTTAGATGTCGGAACGTAATGTTTGGTATCTGTTCGATGTAATGTATCAGAGGCTTGATATGTCCCGTCTATTTGTCGGACAATAAGCTGTGAGTCTTACTTATGAAGTAAATGGGTTGCTCCACCTCCTTGTCAATGCGAGTTAGCACTGCGCTGATGGAAGTGTTAGTAGATGATAGGTAGATGTAGAGATTCTCACCCAGATCGGGTTTCTGAAGAATAGGCAAGGCTGCCAGATGTTCTTTAATCTTTTGAAAAGCTTCCTCGCACTCGGCGCTCCATGAGAATTTTCCACCCTTCTTTAAGGTATTGAAGAAGTCATTGCATTTGTCGGACGACCTAGCTATGAACCTACCAAGGGTTGCTAGTCGGCCGCTTAGCCTCTGCACGTCTTTGACTGTGGCGGGTGAAGGCATATCTAGTATGGCTCTTACTTTTTCCAGGTCCACCTTGATTCCTCGTTTGGTGACCAAGTATCCTAAGAATTTTCCTGAGGTTACCCCAAAAGCACATTTTGCGGGTTTAATCTTCATATTAAACTTTCTCATTTGTTCAAAAATTTCTTTGAGATTGTTAGTGTGATCTTGTGGGAGCTTGCTCTTGACAAGCATATCATCCACATATACCTCTAGGGTTTTATGTATCCAATTGTAGAACATTTTTTCTACCATTCTTTGATAAGTCGCCCCTGCGTTTTTCAATCCGAATGGCATCTTAGTAAAACAGTATAAGCCTCGGGGAGTAAAGAAGGCGGTGTGCTCCTGATCTTCCTCGGCGAGGGGGATCTGGTTGTAGCCTGAGTACCCGTCCATGAGGGATAGTAAGCCATACCCAGAGGTTTCTTCTACGAGCTGGTCGATGTTGGGCAGTGGGAAGTCCTTGGGACAGGCCTTGTTGAGATTGCTAAAGTCAATGCAGATTCACACTCCTCCATTTTTCTTAGGCACGATCACCATGTTGGAGATCCATATCGGGTATTGCACCTCTCGGATAACTCCTGACGCTTCCATTTTCTTTAATTCTTTTTGAATTGCCTCATGATATTCTGGTGCTACCTTTTGCATTTTTTGCCTCATAGGCTTATGTTTTGGGTTGATTTTCAAGTGGTGACAACAGATTTCCGGATTTATTCCGGGTATGTCTTCCATGCGCCATGCAAAGACATCGGAATATTCTTTTAGTACTTGGACTAGCTTCTCTTCTCCCTCCTCGCTGAGGAGGGTCCCTATATTTACCATACCCGGGTTCTCGGGTGTTCTGATGTTTACTTCCTTGGTGGGTTCTGAGGCCGAGAAATTCGACTTAAGTTCTCCCACATCGGAAAGGTTTTGTATGGGTCCCATCGGCTCATCCGAGGTTGGGATGCTTTCCGAA
Source organism: Papaver somniferum (assembly GCF_003573695.1). NCBI lineage: Eukaryota > Viridiplantae > Streptophyta > Magnoliopsida > Ranunculales > Papaveraceae > Papaver > Papaver somniferum. The sequence goes on from NC_039358.1 coordinate 140,101,761, forward strand.
GATGTCGCATCGTTCGAACTCCTTGCCTCGTTTTTTTTTGTTATGTAAGCGTCTATCTCGGCCTGGTTCCTAGCATTCTTGGCCCTCTTTTTCTTGGCTTTGGAGGAATTCACCCTCTTTTCGCCATTCCGTACGTCTATGTTGCAACAGTACCTGGACTCGCCCGAGTCACTTATGATCTCGGCAATCCCATCTGGCGTTGGGAATCTTAGCCTTTGATGGTAGGTCGAGGCGACTCCCTTGATCCCATGGACCCAGGATCGCCCGACAATAGCCGTGTTATAAGGGGGAATTACATCCACTACACAGAAAGTGGTTAGAGTAAGGATTTTGCCTACCCGGATTTCTAGAGTGACCTCGCCCCTTGGGCGAGTCGATGAGCCGTTAAAGCCAAATATGTTGTAGGTTGAGGGTATTAGGCATTCGTCTCTAAGACCCATTTGCATGAATGTTTCATAAAACAGGATTTCAACAGAACTTCTACCGTCTATTAGTATTTTTGGCATGGCCCAAGGCAGTTCCTTGGGTTTATCCTCCTCTCCCTCGTGTTCGGGGAGTGTTATGGCCATCGTGACCACTAGCAGATCGTTATGGTTTCGTCCTCCATCAGGTGCTTCAGATGCTGAGAAGCTGACAGGTATTTTCATCCACTCCTGCATGAGAGGTTCAATTGCTACGCTGAAAACCTCGTCGCCCTCAAAGTTGTGTTTATGAATTCTTCCGGTGATATTTCCTTCATGCATGGGAGCTGTGACAGCTGAGTGGGAGATTGTATTGCACCCCAAGTATTGCGCTTCACGAGGAATTTCCACATAATGTATGGGTGCACCTTCGGCTGGTTAAATCGCTGGTTGCGCGATGTACTCCTGGAGCTTGCCTTCGTCGATCATGTCCTACACCATTTTCTTCAAGTCCCTGCACGAGTTTGTCGTATGACTATGGAATTGGTGGAACTCACAAAACTCTGTTCTGTTTTTGGCCCGCTCGGGTTGCTGTCCCCTATTCCATGGATATGTGATTTTATATCTTCCCTCGATCTTTTTGAAGATCTCAGATATGGCAGTGTTTAACTTCGTGTAGACTGGGTCTACAAACTTTTCTTTCTTCGACTGGGCTTGGTCTCTCCCTTTCCATCCTCCGCTTCGATGTTTATCGAACTAGGTTGGCCCGTTGTTGGATCGTCCTACTCCTCGGACTGGTGCCTGAGGGTCCTGTGGTTCTACCACATTTGCTCCTCTACTGGTTCCTTTTACTAACTTGTCATAAGTACCATCTTGGAGTTCTTCGAGGGCTATATAGTCCTCTTGTATTTCTATCAATTTCCCCAGGTTGCGTGGCATGGTTTCGTACATGCGGAAAAAAATGGGATCCGTCTTTCTTAGACTGTTTTTGAACCCCAAGATCGCGTAGGCTTTTGGGACTCGTCCGATCTCAACACATAGCTTCCTCCAGCGAGCTACCAACGATCAGAGTGACTCATTTGGTCTTCGGCTCATTTGGAACAACATGTCCACCTCTGGCTTGACTCGACTGTTATGTATGTATGTTTCTAGAAACAACTCGGATAGGTGGTCAAATGACCTAACCGACGCCTTTGGTAAATTGTTGAACCATATTAGGGCTTCGTCTTTTAGACTAGCGGGAAAGAACCTGCACATCACTACGTCGTACTGGTTCCATTGGGTCAGTATCATTCGGTATGATCGAAGGTGTTCAATTGCGTCACCAGTATCTGTAAATGGGGTAAATGTTGGAAGCGAACATTTCCTTGGAAATGGCTGAACCAACAAACTCTTGGAAAAGGGGGATTCTCCTGCCTCTTGTACCACCTCTGCCAATTTCTTACTTCCTGCTTCCCTGTGGTCTTTCTGCACATTGCTTCGAGCTGACAGAGTCGGACTTGTAGTTGGTCATCGTTGTGTCTTGTTTCGGCCTTCTTCTTCCTTCCTCGTGCTCTCTCGGGCGAGAAAGAAGCCTCCGTCGTCGATATCTTGATCGTCCGGAGTCCTCGTCCGATTTTTCGGCATACGATACAATCTTGGAACGAGTCGACTTCGAGGTATCCCCTCGTCTAGGGTTTGTAGCTGCGATATTCTCGGCCTCACAGTTAGTTTGAATTTCATTGTTTCTATTCTTCTCTCATCTATGCTTTGGATCATCGTCTAATGATCCCTCGGATGGGTTGTCCTCCTGGTTTAGAACGCCTCGGCTTCCTTTGGGAAAGCGATCCGTTGTTTCCTCATTCGAGGTGTCAGGGATAAGGACTCGCTCGTCATCCTGCAAATTCTTAAATGGATTCTCCTCTTCTGGAGTCTCCTCAATGGTAGCGAGTGGCACATTTTTCTTCACTATACGCTTCAGCATGCGGTTTCTGCGTTCTAGCCTCCTGTTACGTCTCTCTAATTTCTTCATTCTATCATCCCGAGCATCTTGTGCTTTCAGGATGGTTGCAATGGTAGCATTGGCATCGCCGAGGGTAGAAGGATCATCTTTCTTGGCCCTAGTGTTCGTTGTTTGCCTTGGCAAATGATTCAACCCTCCTGGTTGAGATAGATGGACATCATCATGTCTCTCGAAGGGTTTTCCCTCTTCTTCGGAGCTAGAATTGTCAGTTAATCCTTCCCGATACTGGTCATCGGGTTGTCCCTCTCCTGGGATCACATCATTGTTCATGGCTTCGCTTGGCTCCATGTCATCTAATCCCTCTGGCTGGGTTCCACCGTTTTCACCTTGGTTCGTGCGAGCAGATCGCCGCGTCACCATCACCTTACCTGTGATATATGCGATAATACTTAATTTATCTATTCTATCAGAAAAGTGGGACCCTAGATTTGCAGGTCACATGCAATTACTAAGTCATAGTTCAGACTGAACAGTTTAGTACAAGAAGACTTTGCAGTAAATTTGGAGACATGTGAAATGTCAAAACATTCCCTACTTGCATGAGGCTCCAGTGATGGAAAAAATGCATTTTGTTTGTCTCCCTTTTCGAGAAAAACACCTCATTCTACACGTCATACCTTTGCTAGGAAAAAATCAAATAATGACAATTGAGCATATCTTTCCACTTTGTCTTTAAACTTTTGATTTTGAACAAACTTTGAGTTTGATGAATGATTATGTACTCATTAACCCTTCCTCTTGACTTAGAGTTAGATTTCTAAGAATAAGTTTGTGGATTATCTTGAGCTCTTTTGAAGATAAAAAACATCATGAATAGTTCATCTTTTCAACTTTCATATGGATATACTTTCCCCTATGAAGGATTATATCTCTTCCCAGCTCTTTCATGGAGGAGATCGTTTGAGCGCCGAAGTGTTTAAACTCCATTTTCACTCCGATCTTCAACTCTCCTGAGCATCTTGAGGAAGATAAAAAAAATCGTAAAGAAACGAAAAATCTTATGAAAAATTAGTAAAAACATGTAGATCCGTTGATTATGAGGGTCTTCTAGTGTTCTTAGATCGTGTAGACCATATTTGAGTCCGAGCTCTACTCATAAATCTTAACAGAATTCTACTCAGTGGTATGAAAACCATTTCTCTCATGGAGATTATGAAAATGATATAGAGTTGTGATTAGGGAGGTAGATTAAATCTTAATACCTCCCTGTTTATAGCGCCAAAATGTAGTTGCATCTTTTATGATGGCTACACCCAAGTAAATCTAAAGGCTATAAACTATCTACACATTCAAGATCCAAGATAAACAAGATGTAAAGAACATGAAATGTAAAGACTAACATAAGCATATAACGTGGTTCGGCCATGAAGACCTACGTCCACGGGAAGAAGATGTATTCTTTATTGATTATAAGGTCTTACCCTTGAAAGAGCTCACAAATATCACTCATATTTCTTACTCTTTTTTTTGTCTAGATCTCTCTCAGGAATTGTCTGTAGAAAGACCATCTAATAATACATCAATTGTCCATCTCCTTCTACATGGACTGTTATTTATAGGGAAACTAAGCTCGTGCAGGTCTGGCATCGTCGAGCTGGTGGAGTCTTCATACATATTCTTCGTTACTTCGGACGAGTTCTATTCTGTCCCTCGTGATGGCTTGATGGGTTCTCCTCTCGAATTGTCTTGCTCTACTCGCCATCGTGTAGCTCTTCCTTGGAGAACCTCGTGTTGCATCACCTCTGGGTTGTAGTATAGATCGTCCGAGCTTTCCATCACGATGTATATCCACTCTTATCTCTTCATTAAATGCGATCCTCCTTTTTAGACTTGACTGTCTGAGCAGATTAGACTGCTGCTTACACACGTCATTTATGTGATGCTTGTAGCAGGTGTCTCGATTCAGACGAAATCACCTTTTCACCAGATGATTCGGTGCTTCTAACCTATCATCTCATCATGATACCATCTCTTGAGATGTTGACACGTGTCCATCGGGTGATTTACCCTCACACAGTTTTCTTGTCCGAGATAATGCAACAAATGTTAAACCGAGACACTCTCTCGGTCCTATATCCACCACGGCCTGATCAAGTGTCAATCCCTAGATTTTGTGAACCGTGATTGCCCAACACAAAATAATGGGTAACTGGATTCGCTGGCATATCACTCCTGATGCAGATATCCAGTTTATTGTTTGCGGAGTTATTGGAATATATATTCGATCTTTCACGAAATTTTGGACCGGTGTACATATCAAAGTCCACCATCACAGCAATGGGCATATCTTCAGGTGATTTCTTCCCCTCTGCATATACAATATCCACAACCACTCCCCTGGAGCCATTAACCAAACCATACTTCGTTAATAAGTTTTTGCGTAACATCACTCTTGCTCCCTTTGATAACAACGGAATATTTTGTAAACCTTTAGCTTCATCAGATGTTGCACGGGTTGCCGTATCACAGTTATTCTTTGATGTAATCCGTGCAACAGGCTTCCCAAGCTCCTTGAGTCGTATATGATTATAGGTTAATGCACCAGACTTGGTAGAAAATAGATGAAGAACATCTTTGAATTTGTTTTGTTCTACATGTGTCAGCACTGATAAATCTCGAGTGTTAAACAACTCCCAATCTGTATATGTGTAAGTGCCATCACTAAGTCGTAGTAAAGCATCTCTGAAAGCTGATTCTTCATCTCCCGACTGTCGAAAGATTGTTTCAAGTCGCACACAGTGATCAAACAAAGAATATGATACAGATCCTAACAGTTGGAGCTGATTTTTCCCACCTTGTACATATAATGGAGTATCAAAAACAGGAGGCAGTTGTCGTATATCACCGATGAGAACGATGGAAACATTTCCGAAAGGCTCACTATTTGCGAACACATCCTTACATCGTAGATTAATTTTTGCAAACATCGTTCTGCCTATCATACTGTATTCATCGATTACAAGCAATTTGATATCTCCAAAATCCTTTTGCATACGTCTGCATTGTTCATGATTCAACTTTTCGTATGATTGACCTCTGTCGGCTGTTATTGCAAGTTAGTGGTGGATGGTTGCACCACTAATGTTAAAAGCAGCGACACCGGTTGGTGCCATGATCTTTACAATATTATTGTTTCGAAAAAGTTTTCTTGTTGATTGGACAATAGCATTGATAAGGGTGGATTTTCATAAGATTTACTCATTCTAAGGACTTCCTTATTATTCACATTAGTGTGATCATCTGAAACAACTATCGAAAATTCCTGATTGTTTCTTTTGGCAGAGATTCTGTAAGACTCCGAAGTCTTTCTCAGGTTTATTTCAATCCTTCAGTCAAATTTTGCGATTAGAGTGCGTAGAAATCTGATATTCAAATATTTTTCAACACTTTTAGTTTGCCATCATAATAAACTTTAGTGCCTAAATACAAAAATCTGCCCCAATTGAAATTTTAGGTGCTATAATAGGCTCACATGCATTGAGACACACCACATGCACACATGTCAATTAAGAGAGGGTGTTAGGGGCACTTCGGTATTTTCGCCGTTAGTAACCAAATAAAAACAAGAAAAGAAATTATGGGAAGGGGGCTGATATTTTTCCTTATTCTTCTTCCCCTCATATGCTTGCTGAAATTTAGTAGGAAGAGCACTAGAAAATTCGCTCATGAAATTATGGAGTTGTTTGGATTGATATATATTTGGTGCTTTGAACCATTGATGAAGTTGAAATGAAAGGTAGGTTCATCTTCTCTTGACTTTCTTTGAGATGATGCCCTAATGATAATCTTTACTGATTTGAAGGGTTAAGTATTTATTTTGGCGTTTTACTTGATTTAGAACATTTGTTAATTCCAAAGGAACATCAATTGCATGTATGGATGACTTGATTTGAAAATTTTGGGAACTAGGGTTCTTCATGAAAATTGAGGGGGGAATCATGATCTTCTAAGAAAATATGAATTGGGTAATGTTGTTCCTTTACTTGGTTCATGTTTAACAAGCTCTTGATAAGAAATTGCATGATTTGATTGAAATTCAACCTTGTAAATCTTAGAAAGTCTGTTATTCTTTTACTGATATCGTTAGATCCCGTGGTTGGATTTTGATGAAATTTGTGTATGTAATACCTCATTGTATGATGTAAGTGCTATAAAAATTTCAAGAGGATCGGGTCAGATTTACTATTGCAAACATTTCATACGCTATGACTGCGTTCTGCAGAATCAAAATCCTGGACAGCCTAATTTCAATTCGGTTTTCTCATTATCTGTTAATAGGATAAAGCTGAAATTTTAGTATGGTGTTTATATATGCTCAGGAAACCTACTGTATAAATTTCATGAAGTTCTGATTATTTTAGGTACCACAAAGTGTGGGAGAAGCATGACTGAATTCTGTGTATCGATACTAAATGCAGTCATGTTAAAATATGATTATCTTTTTGATGAACCGGTAGAATATGCTGAGTTTTGGATATGTTGTAGTGCCGTAAGTTATATGGATTCTATAAGATTTCCAAGATGATCAGGTGACCTTTGATACCCCCAAACTTCAATAAACGATGACTGCATTTTGAGAAACAAAAGTCTAGTGCATCCTCATTCATTCTTCGCTATCTCATTGTGTGGCGAATCAAGTGGATGAATTGTCTTACTGATTATCCAAGTGCCTATGTAGTATTCATTAAATTGTTTTTATGATCGAAGAACCTTATTGGACATCATGTAATTGAGATGTTGTGCCACTTTGCGATATTATCGTATAACCATATACATTTCGTTGTGCGTTGTCTTTAAATTACAGTGGCACTTTTATCACTGAACTTATAATATTAAATCTTGGTTTGCATGAATTTGTAAGTGTAGATGGGAGATGGTTAAGTATTGAATAAATTTCGTACTGAAATCTCTGATTTTGGCATGGGGATAACATGTTCGATAAAATGCCTAGAAGAACTATATAATGATTGCGTGAACGACCTTTTTGTAGGCCAGTTTCGTTGTGTATTCTTGAGGATTTAGGTAATGGTCCCTTCAGGAGAAATGTTCATCTTAGTGTCCTCTGTAACGTGTTGAAAGGGTATAACATTTCGACTTGTAGTTTGTGAGTTATAGCCTAGATAAAACAGCATGATGCAACTGATTTTCTTAATGGCAGCACCTGGTTGAGTTTCCAGTTAATTTTCGGGTAGACTCTGAATTGGTTCATGGAACCTTTTAGGAAGTTGTAGAGGCTTGTATCTTTCTAAATTGGTATCACACGACTTATTTGCATTCATATTTTAGAAATTATCGCGATGCAAACATGGCACCTCTGTGCTGAAATTTCTGAGAATTAGGGGTCCTATCATGGTTTGACTTTGATCGCACAAGCGACTATTGGATTTCTTAAAATCTACTTATAATTGTATGCGATAAATGGCTTGCTCTAGTTTCTAATGTGATGTTATACACTTTAATCTAAAGTCCATGTGAATACCGAAACATAGCATGTCGAGAAACGCCGAATTGAACTATAAACTTGGCTTCCATGAATTTCCAGCAATGCTCATTATGATTGTAGGTTCCTTTATTTGTGCACAATGGTTGGATTCTTAGTGTATGATCCATTATGAAAATGTACTATTAGTGAATGAATACGACAAATGAACCTAGTAGAATAATTCACTTCATTGAATCATTTTATATTCAATATCTGACCTCGAGAAATGATGATTGGTTGCTTATCTATATAATGCTTAAATAAACAGGATGGTCAAATTGTTAGCATTTATTAAGATCTATGTGACTTCTTTGAGCTTGGAGTGCTTGTAAATTATTTAAACATTATTAGAATGTCTGATATGATGGGTGTTTTTACCTTCTGTCGCCACTTCTTAGTGTCTTATAGAAATGCGGTCACATAAATTTGACCTAAGGGAATGGCAAGAGATATAACAGTATAACAGTCCAGTAGAAAATAAGAGTTTCGCATGGCATCTACTTTCCTTTTTAATAGATAGATTGTTATACAGGATAGTGGTTGTAGTTTTACTGATTTTGATCAAATGTTGTGAGTTCAGCTATATTGGTCACTTATAAACTGTGCATAATTTTGTTATTGCCTACCATAACATAATTGTATTATTATAAAAGATTCTGTCATCTCTGATATTTATGCTATGATACTTGACATTGTGTAGTGTGAGATAGTTGTTGCTATGGATTTCTGCAAGAGATGATTGCTACCAGAATAAGGTAGTTGATAGGTGTCTAAAACACCTTAATTTTATATCTAGTATTTATGCTTTCTTTGCTAAGTTTTCTTGTAAATTATGTATCTTATGTTTTTTTTGAGTATTTAGGTACTTTGGAGTCATTTGGAACAAAAGAAGAAGAAACGTCGCTCAAAAGGACAAGACGGATTATTTCTCATTATTTGCTTTTATGTCTTCATCTCTGTCTGAAAAGTATGTCGACTTTAGTGATGCAAATTTCTGTCTGAAAAGCACGACTGCTTTAGTGATGAATAGAAATTGAAGAGATGAAGTAGGTCTGAGAAGTAAGAGGCAACTGCTGTTGGTGGAGCGAAATAAGGAGAAATCATTCACAAAGGGGCAATTCACACGCGAGCTATACTTTGAGAAGGCTAAGGTGCGGGCGAAGGAGGTGAATTAGGTTGTCGGTTTCCTGAAACTGACAATCCAAGTATCACCGTGGTGGCCTGCGTCAACTCTTGGGGTGCCTAGAGTCATCTGGGTACCCCTTATCTGCCTCACCTGGATAGTTGTATCACTTTCATTTCCTACAACCCTAAAATCTATACTCATCATTACATTCGACCACAAATTCAGAGATGAGAAAACGACTGCTGTAAGAAAGAACAACACGGAGAGAAGAAGACTATGAAGATTCAGATCGGGAATTAAAAGAAGAGCTGAAGTGATGCTGGCGTGTAGTTGTTGCCATCAATTGAAGCAAGAAATTCGAGAAGAAGGTAGGGTTTGCCAGATGAAATTCATGGGGTTGATGGCTGAAGTTCTCGTCAATTTTGAGGAAGAATGATTAATGGGGTTCTTGAGTTCGAGTTTGGACGTTGCTGGTGAAGATGAAGTTGATGATTTATTGAACTGTGGCTTAAATTGAACAAGATTAGGGTTCTCATGATGATTTAGGTGAAACTGTGAAGCAGATGGAAAGAATTTGAAGTATGGTTTATGGGTTGAAGACTGAATCGAAATGGAGTTAGGGTTTAGTCAACTGAGTGATTTCAGTTAATGGGTTTTTGCAGTTGTTGTTGTTGTTTGCGGTGTTGATGATGGTTAGATTCAAACTTCGATGGTTGGTTGAGAAATATGGGTTGTTCTGGATCTGAATCCGAGAGAAGAAATTGATGTTGTTGAGTACAAAGAAGATTAAGAAGCTGAGGCCATGGATTAATGGGTATCTGAGATGATTCTCAGGGTTTGTCGAGATAAGTTATGATTAAGCAGGAGATGAAATTGCAAGAGATAGCTGCAATCTGGTGATGCTCAAGTGAATGCTTAGAATGAATCAGAATAAGCCTGTGCAGCTGGAGTTGTTGTTCAGCAGAGGGTTTTGGTATTGAAGTTGGAGCCAGTGTCGGTAGTGGTTGAAATGGAACAGAAACCTACAAGGCTGAAGAGTGAGTTGGAGTCAAGGGCGTGCGCTGAAATGTGCTATGGCAGTGTAGTTTTGCTGCTAGAGATGGGCTGTGAATGACTGAACGATTGCGGAGTCTGGAAGAGCAAGTATTGACGATTGCAGGGCGCAAGTGGCGGTGATTGCAGAGGATGAATGAAACTATTGATGGCAGATGCATTCAGAGAGAAGCTGCAGAGTAGTGGAGGCCGGTGCTGTTGATGATTATTGGTATCGCAGGTCTGAGGCTGTAGGGTGCTGCAATGGGTATTTCAGCTGAGCTGAAATAGAATTGGATTAAACTGTGTTGGTGGTACTGGAGGATTATTGTGAAATTAGATGTATGCCTAGGTCAGGTACAAATTAGCAGGTAATGATGATTGCAACTGTACATGGGAGGTCCTTTGAGCTAAAGGGTTAAGAGTTATTGGAGTTGCACCTGCTGATCAGTTTTAACAAAGCTGAAATACAATTGAAGGTGCAACATCTGAGATTACAAGGGTTGAGCATTGCAGATGCAAGTTAGTACTGTTAACTTGTTGCAGTTGTTGCAGTTAGCTGCAGTTGGGAGATATTGCATCACAGAACTGCCTGAAGTGGAGCACTGGTTGGTGGTAATGAAGTAACTAAGAATGAATGTGATGGTATTGATTATGTTGTTTACTTATGGAACTGATGATGAAGTTGGTGGTGATTTTGAGCAGGTGGTTGTGGTGATTGCCATGGGTCTGAATGAGGGCTCAAGTGCAGATGGAAAAGATAGCAGGTGTTTGAGAAATGCAGCTGAATTGCAGGCTATAAACAATGGGTTAGTGGACTGACTAAGATGGAGTAGCAGGGATGAGTGCAGGGCCATCATGGCTGGACTGAGTTGTGTGATGCACCATCGTTGTGCAACACACAGTTCTGGCTTGTGCAAGACTATGGTCTGACAAGTCAGATCAGTTACTCTGACTCAGCTGAGTTGTTTGACTCAGCCACTGACTCGGTCTGACTTTGATCGAGTTGACTCGTCTGACCTTGACCGAGTTGACCCGTTTGACCGGTGACTGGGCGGACTTTGCCGGTCACCTAAGATACTTCTCCGGCCAACTTCCGGCCACGATTTTGCAGAGTTTCTACATGGGTTTTTCTCACTTTTGGGCCACGTGGATTTTTATCTAATGGAATTTGAAGACTTGGACCTAATTTTGGAACAAGAGGAGCTATAAAAGAGAAGACTTCTACAATTTATAGGACGACGTATTATTCTTGAAGCTAAGGAGAGAGATGCTTTGCTTTGCTTTCATCTTATTTATTTGATTATTGATTATGATGAACTCCATAGCTATGAGGAGCTAATTTATTATTTATTGGTTAAGGATGTAGTCTTATTTTTAAAACTTGTGCTTGATTAATGTATTAGTTTTCTCTCTTAATTATCGTTCAAATCTCTATTGTTTTTAATAATCACATGATTGATGTATTGTGATAGGATTTAGGTGTTTGTTTAGTTAATCGGCCAATTAATTGAACTTGCATCCTTGTCCATAGCTATTTTAGGGTTTTTCATCAAACGATAACCCCGAATACAAGAGCATGATATGATTACGGTTTGTAGTGATACACTCTTGTAATCATATGTAGAGTTTGACCTTTGTCCGAATTGTCATGCACAATGTATGACAATTGCATTGATTAGCCTATTTCCAAAACTTAATGCTCCTGGGAATTGAACTTAATTAGCGCAAGGCGTTAGGTTATTCTTTAGGTAGAATTCACAAACACAGTTCTAATGTGTATGTTGATGAACTTAGGAAATTAATAGATTATCTTGCTCTCTTGATTCTCTAGGCTTTTGATAATAAAAGAGATTAAATTGTAATTCTAATCATGAATGCAAGCACTTGTTTAAGATAGAAGATGAATTCCTTGACCAATATTTTTCTCTCATTGATTACATTCTACTATTTACTTTGCTTTTAATTTAATTCATATTGCTTTATAAAATCAGAAATCCCCCTAATTGGTTACTTAGGAAATTGAATACTTAATAGCTACAATCGCCTCTCTGTGGAAACGAACTCTTTCTTATCATCATATACTTTAGGAAAGTGAATTTATTTTTGACGCATACGACAGCGATCGGTAGTTCATATCGTCTAGTAAGAGATAGTTGCTACAATTGTATGTAGTTCATATTATCTAAACAAATAGGTGACGAACTACGGTCATGCTTGATCCCTTCGAGCAACGGAGAGGGTACGTAGGCAGCTTCTATGCGGTTCAGCACAATTATGCAAGGTTGTTCATATCATCTGAAAGTGTTGGTTGCTGTTTGGCAGTTCGTACCATCTATTCAGAAATGACTGCAACCTTGACAATCGACAATTGGTCATGGGAATTTTGGAAGTGGCAACTGGCCATGGGAATTTTGGAAGTGGCAACTGGCCATGGGAATATTGGAAGTGGCAACTGGCCATGAAACTTTTAGAAGTGGCAACTGGCCATGGGAATATTGGAAGTGGCAACTGGCCGTGGAAATTCTTAGAATTGGCAACTAGCCATATAAAGTATCAGAATGGCAACTGGCCACCTAAATTATCATAATTGGCAACTGGCCGTAGAAAGTGTTAGATTGGCAATTGGCCGTATGTTAGTTTTAGCAACTGGCCTTTCTGTTATTTTTGGCAACTGGCCAATGGAGAGTAGTAGATAGAAATCATTATCCGATTCGGTAGCCAAGTTCTTCTGGGATTTCTGAGTACTATGGTATGAGACATATGCTCAGAGAATCCCTATTTCTCGAGTGGCGTATCAGGAAGTTAGAGCTTGTCAAGCGGGTCGTAACTCGACCCGTTAGAAGCAGAAATTTCTTGATCTGTCACAGATTCGCTCTTTCCCTCCCTTCTGGAGTCGTTCCTCATCAAAACCAGAATTGTTTTGATATGGGTGCGGAGGAACCTTTTTCCAGAAGCGATTATCAACTCTTTTCTATGACTCCTTTGAGTTGATCTTATCGGAATGTGGTATAATCTGTCTTTCCACTGAGGAATGATCTTTCAGTTTTTTAAGACACGAAACTTCCTTCAAAATTTTTACCACTGTATGTTGAAGAAGTATAAGTTTCCTGTCAAGTAACTGAAAATTATATTCCTTACAATCACTACGGAATCGGTTCAAAGTTTCCTTTGGACAAGATTTCGTTTGATCATCAGTAGATCTAGAAGCTGGTTTCTCATCCTCTCCTAACTTGATGTAGTTGGGAAAATTACCATCATCTTGATATGTTTCAGATGTGATTAAACCGGTTTTATTACAGTCTATAAAAGTCGAGCAAGGACTTTTAGTTTCCTCATCAGAAGAAATCACAACAGCATCATTAGTCAAAATCATAGGACGTGTCTCTTTATCTGTAAGAGATTTACCAAGAGCTTCTAGTTTGATAGCAAGATCCAATTTCTCTTTGGCTACACAATTCAGTTGAATGTCTTTTTCTCTGATCTCCTGTTTAAGAAGATTTGACTCTGTCTTTAAAATAAGTACTTTAGAAGACAGAGATTGTATAGGCTTTAGGAGTTTTACCAACTCTTTATCAGCATCTTCTCTATCATCAGAGATAGACATAGATGTTTTCATAACTCCAGGGTCATGAGTCAACGAAGTAGTAACATCTTCAACTTTTGAGTATTTATACTCTTGCATAACATTAACTGAATCAGACATTAGATTCAATTCTTATAGGTTGGATCACACCAAAAACAGATTGTTAGATCTTTTCGTGTTTGCCCGCTCTGATACCAATTGAAAAGGCGAGGGTACCCAAATATACCAATCTAAAGGAAAAAAATAAAAAGAAGGAAAGATTGAGGAAACGTTCGTCACGCTCAAGGATATGGACCCTCACTAGATTAACTCTTGATCTCTTTGAGGAATACTATTATAATGGATCAATTGATAAAGATCTATTTAGAGCATTCGAAGGCGTTTTTAAACTCTTAGAAAAACTTAATTCTGTTAAGTCTAAGAATCCTTCCGAAAAAGGTTCTGTACATGTTAAACCGTCGAATAATATTGTACAACATAGGATTCGGAAGAATTTTCCTTCTATCCAGATCAAACGAAGGATAGAAAGCTCTGACTTCCCTGATTATCATCATTACGTTGATTATATCACGGGGACTGTTCACACATATCAACCAGAAATGTTGCATGAGAATTCTTCTGCACATTATGCCTCTTGGTAACAAGCCTGGCACTACCCCATTTGTATATATCTTGGAATGGGGAAAAAAATGTTTGAGTTGTGTACAGTTTTGTTATTCTATTATAGAATACCAAATAATGCTTTCTACTGCATCCATCGTCTCTCACAAAAGTGTGTTGTCACGGGATGCATAACCTTTGATGTGCAAACGGCTAAGAAAATCCCACTTTCCTTATGTGGGTCGCGGTTCACAAACGGGTCCAAGCCCATTTTTGGTCTTATCAAGAAGAAGTTCGCGCACCCTCTTCTTCATCACCCATCCGCGTATGTAAACCTCTAGGGTTTTGTGTGTTTCCTCCATTGAAGTCTTCTTGGAGAAATTGAAAGAAAGGGTGTTCAATATTCACTCCAAGTAAGCAAACTCCTCTTGTTCCTTTCAATTTCTTAGATCTCATGATGAATTCTAAGGGCTCAAAAAGAAGCTCCAAAAGCTCAAATACCTCTAGCATGAATTCTCCTTGTGACCAAAATTCTCTTAGGATTAGGTTTGTGAATGATTCTTGTGCTAGAATTTTTGAAAAGATTTCATCTAAAGGTTTTATCCTAGAAAAGAAATTGGATCTCTCTAGTGGGCATGAAGAGGATTTAGCTTGCTTCAAAAAATTCAAGCTTGGAAATATCTTTGATGGTCATGGTCAAAGATTTGATTCTCTCACAAGAATTTTCTATGCCAACATTCATGATGTTGATCTTAATAAGATGGAATTCAAATCCATGATAAATAGAAAAATATTTCTTGTTGATAGAGAATTAATTTCAAAGATTACCAACATTCTGTTGGGAAACGTGCGTCTTCCTAGACCAAGTGATGAATGTCCATCATGTGATGAAATCTCTATTGGGCTTTGTGGCAAGAAGGTAGCTTGGAATCAAGGAAAGTTTCCTACTAATAATCTTAGTATTGCGATGATGGTATTTGGAAAACTTGGTATCTCAAATCGTTGTCCCTCCACAATTGAGAATTCTTGGTGGAGCCATGAGTTTGCGGAATTGGTCTATTTTCTTGAATCGGGTGTTCAAAGTCTCGATATTTGTGGTTTTATCACCTTTCAAATGACTTCGATGACTTCACCCATCAAGATGTTAGGTTACCCTTTCTTGATTGGT
This sequence comes from Papaver somniferum, assembly GCF_003573695.1. Classification (NCBI taxonomy): domain Eukaryota; kingdom Viridiplantae; phylum Streptophyta; class Magnoliopsida; order Ranunculales; family Papaveraceae; genus Papaver; species Papaver somniferum. Next base: position 140,117,158 of record NC_039358.1, read on the forward strand.
CAAATTTGCCGTGATCGTGGTTTTGATCCAATTGGCAACTCTATCAGGGTTCCCAAACCAGTTCGTCCCTGTACCTTCAGACGCATAAGGGAGAATGTGTGCAAAAGACAAAGAGATGCTTCACTTAACGATTGTGACCCTACCACCTTGAGCCTTCTTCAAAAAATTCACAAGGGAGTGTGTAAGGTCGATTCAAGGGTGAAGTGCATACAAGAACAATTGTCATTGGTTGCAACTAAGTTTCCCGAGCTCAAGGAAGAGTTGAAAACAATTCAAGCATCTTGGAGTATTTCCGATGAGGAAGACAATGAGTAAAAGATGATCTTTTTTCCTAGTAAATTTTCTATTTTCTTGTTTTTGTTAGAAGAATAACTAGAGTTTGGAATAGCCATTATTGTGATTACACATAGCTATGTCCAACGTTTTCATCTTCATGTTTTTAGATTTATTGGTTTAAATTATAAATTTGTTTGGAAGCTGATTTTTTTACAGTATTAATCTTTATGGTTTTATATATTGCAAAATTGTTATGGGATATGTGTGTTTGCGTCCGTGAACTATGATTGTCCCATACCTTGTCAAAAGTAAAGTCTTTCGTATGTCGATATGCATGTATTGATAAAAGAATGAATAAACTTTTGACAAATACAAAAGTTAAGCCTATTATGTCAATTTTTGATGGAAGATAGATTAAACTATTTTGTTTGTAAGGATTATGTCTATTGAATATCGTTATGCGAGTAGTGATGGAAAATAGAATGAATCCTTGTGTATTCCGCAGTATTGATATTCCCTGATCCATATTTTATGTATTACTGTGAGGCTCCGTAAAGTGTCTTATGTTGAGCACTAAAACGGCCAAGTTGATTATTTTTATGATTAGCTTAGTTGTTGTTCCGCGAGATACTTTATGTCGAGCATATTCAACTAAATTAATCATATTGTTTGGTTATTTAGTTGTTGCTCCGTAAGTTTTCTTATGATGAGCATGCCCAATTAAATTGATTACTTTTGTGATTAGTTTGGTTGTGTATTTAGATTAGATTAATTATGGGTTCTCTTGTGATTAATCTAATTGTATATTTTTGAGTCTCCATAAGTTCACTTATGTCGAGCATTTTCGATTGAATTAATCATGGGTTCTCTTGTGGTTAATTTAATTGAGTTTTTTGGATTCAAATTCATACTTGTATGTGATTTGTTATGTTCAAAGAAATCCTTCTTTTCTTTCGAAATTAAGGTCGCTCTTGTTGTTCCTTTGGTAATGACATTTTATGGGGGAGAGTTCTTAATTGAACTTGTGCTTAATTGCCAAATCTTTGTGGGGAGTGCGGCTGCGGAATATTATATGGGTTATCTTGTATCTTTATAAACTCCTTGATGAATGCATTTAGCTTCGGCTATATGACTGCATCTAAATAAGTTGATATGTGTTTCTTTCTTTTGGTCATGAAATGTGTAATACCCTGTATTTTTAGCCACTGTTTCGGGTCGGATTATAGTCGTATTAGTTAACCTTGTGGATTAGGTTGTTCCTTAGCCTTAGGTGGGTAGATTGAACTATAAAGCCTACAAGTTAGGGTGGAAATAGAACAATTCAATAATAAATAAAATTAAGAGAAAATGAAAAGATAAACAAAATTAAGTGTTAGTTTTAGTATTTTATTAATATAGATTTTATAATTATAATTAAATTAGGAGTTAGAAGTAGAAGACAAGAAGAAGAATAAGGACATGGGGATATGTTTCTTATAGAGAATAAGAGCATGGAGAATCAAGAGGATCAAAGGAATTAAGGTAGAATGTGAAACCCTTTCTCTTTTAGTGTATTCTTTGGGTGTTTATTTTGTATGATTTTGTATTGTAAAGATTTAGTAATTTAATCACACAACTATATATCTCCTAATAATGATCAGGCTATTGAAATTGTTAGATAACATGATTAGGTACCTATGGTTAAATTTTGAGAACAATACACCACATATTCACCGTTGAATGTTTCTTTTAATTTGAATAATAGTTTCTGAAATTCTGGACAGATTCACTTTGATATAGTTTTGATGTTCTTAGGAAGTCTTAATGATGTTAAAATTGTTTTAGGTCTTAATAAAAGTTGTATCTTTGGGATTTATCTATCACTGTGTTTTGGATTGGGTCAATTTCAGATTGTTATGAATTTATCATGAAGTTTTTGGTAATGATATGTAATCTGCCCAGTTTTTAGGATGTCATCGTAAATACGTTAACTTTTGTTTGAACCGTTGGTTTAGTGTGAGTTTTGGATATGTTATATAATAATGTCTCAAGAATGTTACTGTAAAATTTGAGGATGATCAGATAAAGTTTTCATCATGAAACATATAATATAATATGGTTGCAGTTAGTTTGTTTGATTAAATGCTTGAAAGAAATTCATGTTGTTAAGCCATGGTTGCTTGTGTTTTATGTGAAAATGATTTAAAAATGAAAATGAGTTCATGTTTTTCCGTTAGATGAAATATGATTTCATGCTAACGACGGGTAATTATCCCCGAGAGTTAAATGGGTAATGATCCCCATGGGAACTTGTGTTTCCGGACCATCGATGACGGCTGTCCGTGCCGATAAACGATAGGTGGTGTACGAACCAAGGTTTTCGTACTGTGAATGAAACGGGTAATGATCCCCGAGAGAAAATGGGTATGATCCCCATAGGAACTTTTGTTCCTGACCATCGATAGAGGTTGTCCGTGCCGAAAAACAATAGGTGGGTGTACGAACCAAGGTTTTCGTACCGTGAACTCATGATTTGAGGTGACTTATAAATATGTGAATAATGTGTTCGGAATCTAAATTAAAGGAGTTGTTGGAAACATAATCGGTGTTATGAACTCATCTTTGGTTGGTGACAATGTTAATATGTGAATGATGTGTTGAAACTTAAATGCATGATTTGTTGATAATAATATTAATGTTATGAACTCGTAGACTGCATTTTATATTGGATAATTTATCGAAAATAGTGTTGGTATTGTGATTCTTGAATATATCATGGATTCGTTGAAGCTGTATCATGTTCTTGTCATATGTTTTTCTTTGATAAAAATGATTATGTTTTCGCATCTTTAGAGAATTGGTAATGCATTATACTGAGTTGTCATCCCACCCCAATTGACATCCTTGCAGATTTATTAGAGTTGTGCAACGGAAGCCAGGATTGAGTAGCTTAGTGATTTGAATCTTTTCACTGTATTGATTGAAATGTAATTTGAAATAATAAGTTTGCTGGAAATGTTGTTACAAATGATTAGCAAATTCATATGTTTAAATTCATATTATAAAGGCTAAATTATATTTGTTGCAAAAAAAAAAAAGATTAACTAAGAGAAATATATATGCATAAGTCTCTTTCCGACCCGTGACGCTTCGAGTTCGAATCTCCGTACGGGTTTGACCCTGGTCGGGAACTCGGGGTGTTAAAAAATGTCTCTTTCGTAAATTTCATTAGGATCCCGTTCTTGTACCTTTGCCAATTTTATTGACAAAAAGGGGGGGGGGGGGAATTAATATGTAATTCACACTACAAATACATATGGTTTTCGGATCATTATGTAAGGGGGGTGGTTTCCCTGTGAGATGGAGTATTGACTAAGGGGGAGTGATACATATCACCATAGTATTGTTGTTGAAGTTGTGATACAATTGAACTTTGACGCTGTGTAATGATACTATGACACTGTATAACAATGATTGAGAACTCTTGTTTTCTCGTTGTTATAGCTACGGATTTTCAACAACGATGATGCTGAACTTACAACCTTTGGGATCATTGGAGTACTTGGAAGTGACGAAGATTTCGAGTAATGTTGAAGATTAGACATGTGGAATAGGAGCTACAAAAGTTTATTTGTTTATTTTTTGTATTCTATATGTATTGATAGTTTTGTCACTAAAATTGACAAAGGGGGAGATTGTTAGAGCATTGCTCGGTCGAACTCGCATGCGTTGCTATCTCAAGCATGTTTGTCAATGTTAGTGATCAAAACTATAAGTCTTGATTTCTAATCTACTATAGCTAAGGTCTCGGACTAGGATAGAAAGTGTAGTTGAGCTCAAGAACTCCATGGCAATCATCATACAAGACGAAGGACTACTCAAGGAACCGGTGGATCTTCATCGACTAAAAGGTATGTGGAGACTTGAACTTATCTATCACTCAAAAGTCTATTTATCTCCTATCTTGAGACAAAAGTCGTTTTGCTATATAGATTTAGATTATACACATTTGCTATTTCGAGCCGAGTTTATCTCGCCTATCCATTTCTCGAAATATGTGTTGGTAAGCTTTCGCTTTAGCCAAGTTCATCTTTACCTAGTGACGAAAGTCATGACAAGTTTCAATCACTTTGAAAATTGTTTACTTTGACGAAAAATAGTTTGTGAATAACAACTATAGAATATCAACGTCCTCTAAGAATGCTTCAAATTAGAGTTTAGATAAATAACCATTGAAGGATATAAGCATTGTTGTGGAAATACATATATGTATAAGTCCTTATTCCTTGAACCGAAATTTGTGAACTTTGTTGATCAAGAGAACCAGAATAGTGGCGTGAGCCAAGTCCGCAAACTGGCGGAAGTTCTCGTCCCGAGAAATTATGTTGGAGTTTGTGAACTCCGTCCGGGAACTTAAGTCCGCGAACTTGAGTAGGTTATATATAAAAACGATGTTTGTGAACTTATTCTTATATAAACTAAGGAATTCAAATTGCAAACCGTGGCCATATAGTTCATGAACCAATTCGAGTGAATCAAATCGTTTTTGCTTCGATTGTGTCTTGTGTAGTTACATAAGATTTCCTTGCAATTGAACAACTCTCTAATTAGTTCATTTGAGTCACTTGAACTAGTTATGGTGAAGAAGAATATGGTTGATATGAAAGTGATCATATGGCTAACCATTTGGTTGACTATTTTTGAACCAACAAATGTACAAGTTTGGGTACGGTTACACAAGCCTAGAAACGTGCATTTCGTTTGTGTGTAACAAGCTAGTTTTCGATCTAACGGTTGAAAGATATTAGCTTGAATCTAATCATGTTTTCATCTAACGGTGAATATTGAATGCTTTTTTACCAAGCTAACATTGATTGCCAACCCTGATTTGAAAAACTATATAAGGGAGAACTCTAGCAACTGGGAAACCTAATCCCCACACCATCTGTGTGATACTAGTTGTGCTAAGCTAGAGTCGATTATCCTTTAACCTTTGGTTTCTTCTTCTAAACCAGGTTAACGACTTGAAGACTTCATTGGGATTGTGAAGCCAGACCGATACTACTTTCTTATAGTTGTGTAATCCGATCTTGTTGTTTCTATCGTACGAGTACAATTGTAATAATCGGATTGAGATTGATATCTCCGATAGGCAAGATATAAAAGTAATCACAAACACTTCGTCTCATCGTTTGTGATTCCGCATATCTTTTTTCGCTGCTGAAAAAGCGGGGGTCTAACAGCCACACCCAATATTTCGCTTAACAATCTGTATGGACAAACTCCAATATACTTTCTAGAAAATCAACTAAACAGTCAGACTCAATCTAGATTAAAAATATATCAAAGAGTTTATATCTCAATCTCTCAATTTGATCTTTACTCAAGCAAATAGAAATCTGCGAGTCTTTATCAAAGAGAGATAACTTGGATGGTACCAAAGACCAATATCCAAGTGTCAATCAATTTAAATCAACAACCAAAAAGGAAGGATATTCTAATTAATTGAACAACGCACAACCTGTGATATTTCAATTATATAAACAAATATAATGCGGAATAGAAATAACACAGACACCAGAATTTTGTTAACGAGGAAACCGCAAATGCAGAATAACCCCGGGACCTAGTCCAGATTTAACACACACTGTATTAAGCCGCTAAAGACACTAGCCTACTCCAAATTAACTTCGGTCTGGACTGTAGTTGAACCCCAATCAATATCACACTGATCCAAGGTACAGTTATGCTCATACGCCTCTGATCCCAGCAGGATACTGCGCACTTGATTCCCTTAGCTGATCTCACCCACAATTAAGAGTTGTTACGACCCAAAGTCGAAGACTTTAATAAACAAATCTGTATCACACAGAAAATTCTACGATAATAGATAAATCCGTCTCCCACGAATATACCTACGAGTTTTGTTCCGTCTTTTGATAAATCAAGGTGAACATGAACCAATCAATAATACCAGACTTATATTCCCGAAGAACAACTTAGTATTATCAATCACCTCACAATAATCTTAATCGACGCAGCGAAAAAAGATATTTCGGAACCACAAACGATGAGACGAAGTTTGTTTGTGATTAGTTTTCTATATTGCCTATCGGAGATATAAAATCTCAAGCCAATTATTCAATTGTACTTTTACGATAGAAGATGCAAGATCATATCACACAACTACAAGAAAAGTAGTATCGGCCTGGCTTCACAATCCTAATGAAGTCTTTAAGTCATTAACCTGGTTTAGAAGAAGAAACCAAAGGTTAAAGGAGAATCGACTCTAGCTTAGCACAACTAGTATCACACATAATGTGTGGGAATTAGGTTTCTCAGTTTCTAAAGTTCTCCCTTGTATACACTTTCAAATCAGGGTTTGCAATCAATGTTAGCTTAGTAACAAAGCATTCAATATTCACCGTTAGATGAAAAACTGATTAGATTCAAGCTAATATTTCTCAACCATTAGATCGAAAACTTAGCTTGTCACACACAAATGAAATGTCCAATTTTGGGTTTATGAACCGTACCCAAACATTAACATTTGTTGGTTCAACAAGTCAACAAAATGGTTAACCGTATGATTACTCTCATATCAACCTTATTCTTCTTCACCATAACTAGTTCAAATGACTCAAATGAACTAGTTAGAGAGTTGTTCAATTGCAAGGAAATCTTAAGTAACTACACAACACACAATTGAAGCAAAATCGTTTTGATTCACTGGAATCGGTTCATGAACTTTATAGCCATGGTTTGCAAAAGCATTCCTTAGTTTATTTAGACATTAGTTCAAGAACAACCGACTTTAGATATAACCTGCTCAAGTTCGCGGACTTAAGCTCATGGAAGGAGTACACGAACTCCAGCATAAAATCTCGGGCCGAGAAGTTCCGCAAGTTCGCGGACTGAGTTCGCGGACTTGGTTCACGCCAGTTCCAACTTCTCTTGATCAACAAAATTTAGCAAACTTTGGTTAAAGGAATAGGACTTATGCATATATGTGTTTCCACAACAATTCTTATATCCACCGATGGTTATGTAATCTAAACTCTCATTTCAATCATTGAAACATTCTCAGAGAACGTTATATAGCCGTTATTCACAGACCATTTTTCGTCAGAGAAATTTTCAAAGTGATTGAAACATAACATGACTTTCATCACTTGGTAAAGATGAATTCGGCTAAAAGCGAAAGCTTACCAACACATATTTCGAGAAATAGATAGGCGAGATAAACTCGTCTCGAAATAGCAAATGTATATAATGAAAGTCTATATATTAAAACGACTTTTGTCTCAAGAGTAGGAGATAGAGTAAATAGACTTTTGAGTGACAGATAAGTTCAAGTCTCCGCATACCTTTTAGTCGATGAAGATCCACCAGTTTCTTGAGTATTCCTTTGTCTTGTATGATGATTTCCATGGAGTCTTGAGCTCAACTACACTTTCTATCCTAATCCAAGACCTTAGCTCTAATAGGCTAGTAATCAAGACTTATAGTTTTGATCACTAATATTGACAAACATGCTTGAGATAGCAACGCATGCGAGTTCGATCGAGCAATGCTCTAACAATGTCCACCTTTTTCAATTTAGTGGAAAAACTATTAATACATATGGAATACAAAAAATAAATAAATTAACTTTTGTAGCTCCTGTTCCACATGCCTAATCTTCAATATTACTCGAGATCTTCGTCACTTCCTAGTACTCCAATGATCCCAAAGGTTGTAAGTTTAGCATCATCGTTGTTGAAAATCCGTAGCTATAACAACAAGAAAAATATAGTTCTCAATCATTGTTATACAATGTCATAGTATCATTATACAACGTCAAAGTTCAATTGTATCACAACTTCAACAACAATACTATGGTGATATGTATCACCCCCTAGTAAATACTCCATCTCACATGGAAACCACTCCCCCTTACATAATGATCCGAAAACCATATGTATTTGTAGTGTGAACAACATATTAATTCTCCCCTTTTTTGTCAATAAAATTGGCAAAGGTACAAGAACGGGATCCTAATGAAATTTCCGAAAGAGACATTTCATGACCAAAAGAAAGCAAAAATATCAACTTGTTCTTTAGATGCAATCATAAAGCCGAAGCTAAATGCATTCATTAAGGAGTTTATAAAGATACAAGATAACCCCTATAATATTCCACAGCCGCACTCCCCACAAATATTTGGCAATTAAGCGCAAGTTCAAAAAGAACTCTCCCCCATAAAATGTCATTCCCAAGGGAACAACAAGAGCGACCTTAATTTCGAAAGAGAAAATAAGGATTTCTTTGGACATAACAAATCACATACAAGTATGAATTTGAATCCAAAAATATTAAATTAATCACAAGAAGTTCATGATTAATTTAACCGAAAATGCTCAACACAAGTAAACTTGTGGAGACTAAAAAGATCTCAATTAGATTAATCACAAGTAAAACCATAATTAATCTAATCGAAATACACAGTCAAACTAATCACAAAGTAATCAATTTAATTGGTCATACTCACATAAGAGAGTCTATGGAGCAATGACTAAGTTAATCATGGAAACAATCAACCCAGTCATGAACGCTCAAACATAAGAATACTTATGGAGTCATAACTAAATAACCAAACAAGATGATTAATTTAGTTGAAAATGCTCGACATAAAGTACCTTACGGAACTCAGCTAATAAAAAATAATCAACTTGGTTGTTTAATGATCAACATAAGACACTTTACGGAGCTTCACAATAATACATAAAATATGGATCAGGGAAGATCAATTACTGCGGAATACACAAGGATTCATTCTATTTTCCGTCACTATTTGCATAACGACATTTAATAGACATAATCCTTGCAAACAAAAGATTTTAACCTATATTCCATCAATAATTGACAATATAGGCTTAACTTTTGTATTTGTCAAAAGTCCATTCATTCTTTCTTCAATATATGCATATCAATTCATGAACGACTTTACTTTTGACAAGATATGGGACAATCAAGTCCACGGACCCAAACACACATATCCATAATAATATTGCAATAAAACCATAAAGATTAATACTGCAAAAATCATCTTCCAAACAATTTAGAATTTAAACCAATAAATCTAAAAACATGAAGATGAAAACATTGGACATAGCTATGTGTAATCACAATAATGGCTATTCCAACCTCTAGTTATTCTTCTAAACAAAACAAGAAAAATAGAAGATTTACTAGGCGAAAGGAAAAATCAGAGTTCATTGAGGACCTCGTATCTTTTAATGAATCCATCAAAGAAGGTATCACCGATTTCCTTTATTCTCTTGACTGTAGAAACATCATGTTCGTGAATTAGAATACTAACTTTGCGATCAATAACCCGAGCAAGCTGTCTAGCTTTGACGCAGTCCATGATGAGCTTCTTTTGATTCTGTATCAGAATATTCTGATTTGCAAGGATTCTGTCTTGGCCATCTAAGAGTTGGTTTATTTGCAGTTGCAGATTTGCAAACTCGACCTTTGAATCGGTTTGAAAACGAGTTAAATCCTTGACAGAATCATCAATCCAGGAGTTGTGATCCTTTCTTTCAAGCATCTTCTTTAGAACCAGCTCTTGAATTGACTCACGTCCTTGAGTGTCTTCCTCCATGTCAAGATGCACAATCTCTTGAGATTTTGCAGAGTTCTCCATATTATTTTTGTTAAGGGAAGGAAAACCCAACAAAGTAATATATATGTGTTTGTAACCACAGGTTGGAAACTCTAAGAACTCACAGGAGGAGGACGCGGACGTTTATGGACCGTCAACACAAAGAAAACTTAAAACAGAAAGAAAAGTAATATACAACATACTTGAGTATTTCTCAATAATTTTCCTTGTACCTCTCAAGTTAGAAACAAGGAAAAGAATACCTGGAATCAGGTGGTAGAGTGGAAGTTGATCCCACTATGATCATCGAGAAAGGAGTTGTACATATCATCTGGTAGTTTGATCTTTGTGTTCTTCGCCTTTATTTGGTTAACCTTCATCCCAGAAGAGTAAGACACAGTGTGGTTAACATATCCATCAGAAGGGTTTCTCTGAGGACTAAATATAGGACCTCTTGCAATTGGTTCAAGAGGATCAGAATAGAGAGGAATCCATTTTCTAAACTTAGATTTACCAAAAACATTCTTATAAACACAGGGAATGCTTTTGTCAGCAGTACAAGAATTTATACTACTAGAAAGCATATGATTCCCGTGATGATTTCTAAGAAAGAGATCACGTTTATAAGGTATCTGGTTTTCTGTGGGCATGCGATTCACTACAGTAGTCGACGGACTATTTATCCCATTGACAGTGTAAAGAAGCAAATTATGAAGTTTAGAAATTTGTTTCTTTCTGGCAAAACAATGGATAACATAGTGATTCTTTTTCCCACAGAAAGTACAGGTTCCTGGAGGATAAGCAACAATTGGCACCTATTTTAACTTCATAGCCATGTGAGAAGATTGTAAGTTATGCAAACTTTTCTTGACACAATCTTCTTCTGGAGAACATTTCGTCATGTACTGTAACTCATGAGAGTCAGTATGTACAGAAGAATTTCTCTTTAAGACAGAGTTTTCCTTTTCCAAGGATTTACATTGTTCATGAGCTAGACTAAGAGATGCTTCTAGTTTCTCTTTTTCAACAAAAAGTCTGTTAAGATCTGATGAATGAGTCTCGATCAAACATTTCTCTCTAATTGAGTCTTCCTTGACAATATCTTCTAGAACACTAATCTTTTTACGCTGTTGAGTAGTTTCTTGGAGAAGTTTTTCAATATTCTTAGAGAAAGACTCAATGATACTGTAGAGTTCATGTTCTCGATCAAGAGACTTTTCAAATTCATCAATAAGTTGATCATGATCCTGAAAATCAATAATCTCAGCAGTGTTTTTTGAGATTCTGGTGATCTCTTTTTCAGCTTTTGCCATAGTGCCCAATGTCTCATCAGAGAGAGAGATGTCAGCACCAGAAGGAATAACCTTCTTACCTCGGGATTCAGAAGAATCTGCTAATGAGTGATCCTTTGAGTTATTTCTAAGACATTTGGCATAGTTAAAAGCTTTAGAAGGCATCTTGGTATGTGTGTAAGAGATTCTGTCCACAGACTCAGATTGCCACAAACACAGACTTGTAAGGTCTTAAACGTGTTTTTCTGCTCTGATACCAATTGAAAAAGCGGGGGTATAACAACCACACCCAATATTTCTCTTAGCAATCTGTATGGACAAACTCCAATATACTTTCTAGATAATCAACCAGACAGTCAGACTCAATCAAGATTAAAAATATATCAAAGAGTTTATATCCCAATCTCTCGATTTGATCTTTACTCAAGCAAATAGAAATCTGTGAGTCTTTATCAAAGAGAGATAACTTGGATGGTACCAAAGACCAATATCCAAGTGTCAATCAATTTAAATCAACAACCAAAAAGGTCGGATATTCTAATTGATTGAACAACGCACAAACTGTGATATTTCAATTATATAAACAAATATAATGCGGAATAGAAATAACAAAAACACCAGAATTTTGTTAACGAGGAAACCGCAAATGCAGAAAAATCCCGGGACCTAGTCCAGATTGAACACACTGTATTAAGCCGCTACAGATACTAGCCTACTCCAAATTAACTTCGGTCTGGACTGTAGTTGAACCCCAATCAATCTCACACTGATCCAATGTACAGTTATGCTCATATGCCTCTGATCCCAGCAGGATACTGCGCACTTGATTCCCTTAGCTGATCTCACCCACAACTAAGAGTTGATACGACCCAAAGTCGAAGACTTTAATAAACAAATCTGTATCACACAGAAAAGTCTACGATAATAGATAAATCCGTCTCCCACGAATATACCTACGAGTTTTGTTCCGTCTTTTGATAAATCAAGGTGAACAGGAACAAATCAATAATACCAGACTTATATTCCCGAAGAATAGCTTAGTATTATCAATCACCTCACAATAATCTTAATCGACGCAGCGAAAAAAGATATTGCGGAATCACAAACGATGAGACGAAGTGTGTTTGTGATTATTTTTCTATCTTGCCTATCAAAGATATAAAATCTCAAGCCAATTATTTCAATTGTACTCGTACGATAGAAGATGCAAGATCAGATCACACAACTACAAGGAAAGTAGTATCAGTCTGGCTTCACAATCCCAATGAAGTCTTTAAGTCGTTAACCTGGTTTAGAAGAAGAAACCAAAGGTTAAAGGAGAATCGACTCTAGCTTAACACAATTAGTATCACACAGAATGTGTGGGGATTAGGTTTCCCAGTTTCTAGAGTTCTCCCTTAAATACACTTTCAAATCAGGGTTTGCAATCAATGTTAGCTTAGTAACAAAGCATTCAATATTCACCGTTAGTTGAAAATCTGATTAGATTCGAGCTAATATTTCTCAACCGTTAGATCGAAAACTTAGCTTGTCACACACAAATGAAATGTCCAATTTGGGTTTATGAACCGTACCCAAACATTAACATTTGTTGGTTCAACAAGTCAACCAAATGGTTAGCCATACGATTACTCTCATATCAACCTTATTCTTCTTCACCATAACTAGTTCAAATGACCCAAATGAACTAGTTAGAGAGTTGTTCAATTGCAAGTAAATCTTATGTAACTACACAAGACACAATTGAAGCAAAATCAGTTTGATTCACTCGAATCGGTTCATGAACTTTATAGCCACGGTTTGCAAAAGCATTCCTTAGTTTATTTAAACATTAGTTCAAGAACAACCGACTTTAGATATAACCTGCTCAAGTTCGCGGACTGGATTCGCAGACTTAAGCTCATGGAAGGAGTACACGAACTCCAGCAGAAAATATCGGGCCGAGAAGTTCCCCAAGTTCGCGGACTTGGCTCACGCCACTTCCAACTTCTCTTGATCAACAAAGTTTAGCAAACTTTGGTTCAAGGAATAGGACTTACGCATATATGTGTTTCCACAACAATGCTTATATCCACCAATGGTTATGTAATCTAAACTCTCATTTCAATCATTGAAATATTCTCAGAGAACGTTATATAGCCGTTATTCAAAGACCATTTTTAGTCAGAGAAATTTTCAAACTGATTGAAACATAACATGACTTTCGTCACTTGGTAAAGATGAATTCGGCTAAAGTGAAATCTAAGCTTACCAACACATATTTCGAGAAATAGATATGCGAGATAAACTCGGCTCGAAATAGCAAATGTGTATAATAAAAGTCTATATATCAAAACGACTTTTGTCTCTAGAGTAGGAGATAAAGTAAATAGACTTTTGAGTGACAAATAAGTTCAAGTCTCTGCATACCTTTTAGTCGTTGAAGATCCACCAGTTTCTTGAGTAGTCCTTCGTCTATTATGATGATTGCCATGGAGTCTTGAGCTCAACTACACTTTTATCCTAATCCAAGACCTTAGCTCTAATAGACTAGTAATCAAGACTTATAGTTTTGATCACTAATATTGACAAACATGCTTGAGATAGCAACGCATGCGAGTTCGACCGAGCAATGCTCTAACAGCTGCGTCGATTAAGATTATTGTGAGGTGATTGATAATACTAGGCTGTTCTTCGGGAATATAAGTCTGGTTTATCAATTGGTTCCTGTTCACCTTGATTTATCAAAAGACGGAAAAAAACTCGTAGGTATATTCGTGGGATGCGGATTTATCTATTATCGTAGACTTTTCTGTGTGATACAGATTTGTTTATTAAAGTCTTCGACTTTGGGTCGTAGCAACTCTTAGTTGTGGGTGAGATCAGCTAAGGGAATCAAGTACGTAACATCCTGCTGGGATCAGAGACGTAGGAGCATAATAGTACCTTGGATCAATGTGAGATTGATTGGGGTTAAACTACAGTCCATACCGAAGTTAGTTTGGAGTAGGCTAGTGTCTGTAGCGGCTTAATAGAGTGTGTGTTCAATCTGAACTAGGTCCCGGGGTTTTTCTGCATTTGCGTTTTCCTCGTTAACAAAATTCTGGTGTCCGTGTTATTTCTTTTCCGCATTATATTTTGTTATATAATTGAAATATCACAGGTTGTGCGTTGTTCAATCAATTAGAATATCCGACCTCTTGGTTGTTGATTTAAATTGATTGGTACTTGGATATTGGTCTTTGGTACCATCCAAGTTATCTCTCTAGTATTTGATAAAGACTCGCAGATTTCTATTTGCTCGAGTATATATCAAATCGAGAGATTGAGATATAAACTCTTTGATATACTTTTTATCTAGATTGAGTTTGACTGTCTTGTTGATTCTCTAGAAAGTATATTGGAGTTTGTCCACACAGATTGCTAAGCGAAATATTGGGTGTGGTTGTTGTACCCTCACTTTTTCACAACTCTTTATCAGCATCTTCTCTCTCATCAGAGATAGACATAGATGTTTTCGTAACTCCAGGGTCATGAGTCAACGAAGTAGTAACATCTTCAACTTTTGAGTATTTAGACTCTTGCATAACGTTAACTGAATTGGACATTAGATTCAATTCTTATAGGTTGGATCGCACGAAACACAAATTGTTAGATCATTTCGTGTTTGCCCGCTCTGATACCAATTGAAAAGGCGAGGGTACCCAAATATACCTCAAGATAAAACTTTTCCTACCTATAAGTCCTTTCTCCGAAAGTGATTGTCTATGGACAAAGTCGAGACAATACAACTAATCGGTTCACACTTCGTGTGATCGTCTATGGATACGTGATCGAGACAATACAACAACGAAGTATGTTTACTTGATACAAAGGTTCTGACTTAACCAAATACAATAGGATTGCTTATCAAGTAAATAGGAATTAACATTTGTGCGATTTACTTTAATTATAATAAAACAATTATAATGCGGAAATATAAAGTAAATGACACAACAAGATTTTGTTAACCAGAAAAACCCCTGGACCTTGTCCAGAATTGAATATTCTCAGGATTAAGCCGCTACACAAAATTACACCAACTCGTATAGTTGAGACCAAGCAACTAAACCTATAGTTCACCTAGTTCCGTCTGTATTCCTGCGCCTCCAACTTATAAATAAGTCACGTACTTGGAACAATTCATTTAGTTAGTATTCCAAACAGTAAAGGAACAACAAATATGTTTGGTATCAACTCTCTTCAACCAAGTGATATGAGTCACACAAAGGCTCTTCCGTTTATCTTAAAATAAACTCCTTCGTCAGGTTCTTAGATCTATCTTATGTTCAATTACCGAAGTAATCATTTAAGATTAAGCCAACAACACTCTTAATCCAAACAATTGTGTTGATGCCGATCTACTCAATTAATCAATCCAATCTACCACAAGGATAAACCGATTATTAATTGGATCCTCTTTTACCAAAACAAGTATTGTGCACACCAAAGATTATAAAACCCAAGTCAGATCTTCAATATCTTCTTTTTCTTTAAATCTTCTTAAATCTTCAATATCTTCTTTTTCTTCAAATCTTCTTAAATCTTCAATAAAAACCTGCACACAATCACTTGAATCTCTTGTGATCAATCACACACAGAACTGAGTCTGTTAACAATGGATTATCACAAGATCATCTTTAGAACTAACAACAGTCTAAAGATCCATGTCAAAACTCTGAACTAGTTTGAGTGAATCTTATATCAGAAGAGAAGATTCTCAAGAATAAACAAACTAGGTGCAATCAGATTTCAATCACCATTAGTCAATCAAATCAATGAAAACAAAAGATAAACCGCAATTATCTAGTTTCCCACCAACGGTACACGCTAGAGCTTCTCAATCCCAAAGAAGACTTTAAACTGAGCGCTGTAAGAGATTTCGCCTAATTAGGTTACTCTCCTCTCCGAATAGGCGGCTACACCAGTAACAACAACAAAAGAGGAAGTCTGTTGTTACGAAGGATTAGTTTGCTAGAAAGGAAAACTTCAAGTATTTATAGACAAGGAAGTTTGGACACCAAGGAATTTCCAAAACCGAAAATATTCTCAAGATATTCATTAAAGCATAAATTCGGTTTTCATAATTCCTGGAAATGCTCTGTCCAAAAATAATGATCGAAATCTCTCGGCAAATATAATTAGTAAATGCACATTACTAATTCTGGAATTTCCCTATACAATGAAATTAATAACCTTAATTAAAAGATTCTTAACTTACTTATGTTTCGATCCTGGGATTCTCTTCCCTTAGCCGTTAAGGAATATCTTTGAACAATTAAAGAAATAAACATTCATAACATGTGTTCAAAGTATGTCGACATCCTTACTTTGTAAGTTCTCTTTCAGACTTACAACCTTGAAACCGATTTTCCACACTTCCAAACAAGTTTAGAATTGGTTCATTTCAAGAACTATGCGATTGATCAAACCAACATTCAATCACAATCATGGGTTTAACGGTTCTACCAAAACAAGTTTCGGTTATACCTCCATGTGAATACTGTGCATAGTCACACTAGCTTTCCAAAATTCGGTTGACTAGGTACTAGGATCGGTTCCCCACATATATATGGTATCTAACTTATATGTGTTTTACATGTCCATAGGATCGGTTCCCCTTTGCCTAAAAACGTGTTGCACATGTCCATAGGATCGGTTCCCCTTTCTGCTATAAACCTTGCTGCACCCCATACAAGGACCGGTTCCACTTTGTGATGTATTGCGCCTCTTACTAGGATCGGTTCCCCTTTCCCATATTTGGTCAGACAAAACACAAACCCGATCATACCATCTCAGGTGATTACTCAAGATCGGTTTCACTAATAAAAGTCATACCAATACATAAGTCAGGCCTTTGTGAATAGTTCTACCAAGAACACAAACAAGTTGTGAGCGGTTATACTCAATCACACATATTGGTTGTTCATAAGATATGTAACGAATAACAAAACCAATAACACCTGGAAATTTACTTTTCGGTTCACAAACAAGTTTATGAACTTACTTCCTTAGAACACATGTAAACATTGTTCCCTAGGATGAAATCCTCAACTCATACCCATACATAATCACAATAGCATTCAAGTGATTATGGCGATGTCTTATCTACAAAGTTTAATGGTTAATCAATAAACCTCATATTGTATTCCTTAATACTATGTCTATCTAGAGTTCAAATATGCTTCGCAGTTATGTTTTCAATATGCAAGACTTGAAAGATACGTTAGGGAATGAAACAGTTCAAGTCAAATATCACTAACCTCAAGTGGAAAGATGATTGTTGTCGTGGAAGCTCCTTGCTTCTTCACATCTTCAAGACTTCGCAATACTTGTAATGTCTCATATCCTAATACTTTCAAGCTAACCTATACGAAGTTGACTCTAGTACATAATCAAGCGACTCTTAACATGAGTTTTGATTCATTAAAATATGACAACCATACTTGACATACCAACGCTTGGTGGGTTCAACCGAGCCATGCTCTAACACATTTTAAAGAAATTTTCCTCGCACAAGGATGATTTTGCATATCGACGGAGAAGGTGGGGTCGGGATTCATTGTGCAGATCATGTTGTAAAAGTATTCACAAACCAAACGACGCACTTGCTCATTTGTTGAAATACGGTAAACATCTGGTTTGTCCTTAATCCACAAGAACCCGTGGACATGCCCACTTCCTCGATTTTTCCAGTCAAATCTATACCAATGATCGACTACAAAAAACTCATTCTTTAAGTACTCCTTGAAAAACACTTGTACCCTTTTCTGGAAAAACCATGAAGCGACCAGTGGATTTTCATTTAGTAATCTTGCCTTTCTCGCTTTCTTTCTGTTGAATCTAAAGTTTCTAATGTGTTTTCTGGGTCAAGGATTGTGTATAATTCAGGTCACTGCAAGTCACCGGCACTAAGTGTAAAGAATATAGTAGGTGTCCCTAATTGTTTCACCATTGCTATGATCTCTTTCAATATATTGTACCAATAAGCTCTAGTTCATCGAATCTGTTGTGCACAATAAGAAACACGAGAAGCTAACCTAAAGTCACCTGATCAGACCATTTCACGATTCTCTCAATCGAAAGTTCACCATCTTGTGGATTGTTTTTAACGTAAACAGATCCTAAAGACAATGCACACCACCTCATCAATGAATTCAATGCAAAATATCTGAACCTCGAGTCACGAGCGGAACGCCCAACCAATAAGTTTGCATCACTGATATTTATATCTTGATAATATCTATGATTTTCTTTCAACCACTCTAAAGCTAGACGCACAAATTCTCAACGTACTACAAACTCTTTCGTTGTTGTATTACCAGTCCTCTTCACAATCAAGATTGCAGATAAATCTTTCGGTTTATGTGGAAGAACAGAAGCAATAGCATTCACGTCTTATACAAAATGATAACGTTTCCCCCGTACTTGTATTGTTGTCCTTTGACTCTATACACCGACATCATCGGGTGGACACGAGCTATCAGGAGTTTCTCTAGATCAGTTAAACGAGACAACTGATACGGTACGATTCCTGGATCCATTTTATTGGCTGCACTAAATAACAAACATTCAGGATATTCTTCTTTATCCTTCTTACAGAAATTGCAAAGTCCTCGGGATCCTAGTTAGTACACGAACTAGCCGAATACGAATCATACGGCCGAATACTTCAAACTCCGTCCTAGATACGCGGATTATATGGGGATCCCGAATTGTGCGTGAATTATTCGCGCCGCATCATAATTCGGCGTATTAGTACGCCTTACTTTAGAACGATTTTTTGGGGACCATGGTTTTTTTGGGGGGACCATGATTTTATTTTGGGTAAAGACATTAGAAGTAAATCTAGGTCACCCCTTATCTAGATATTTATATTAATACCTAAATTACCCTCCTGATTAATTTTGGGTGATGATTAGTTAGTGTTAATAATAGTTAGTGTAATGATTAGTGAGATGATTAAGTTAAAGATAATTAGTGAGATTAAAAAATCAGATGTTTTTTTTTAAAGAAGTAGAATTATTGAGAGAGTAAAGTTAGAGAAGATGAAGAAGGAAAACATGAAAAACGATGGATTTTACCAACCACAACCGGAGGAAGGGTATTTGGGTACCCAAGTAGGCTTCAAACTTAGATAATGTTGGTTGAATTGCTCCAAACTTTCAAAAAAAATGAAATTTTTTATGTAGATTTGGGCCAGTTCGGTTACCATATGTCAAGAACATGTAACCGAACACACCTGAAAGTGTAGTTCTGTTACGTTTTCCAAACACACAGGTTACCGAACTCGCTCGTTAATGGAGGTTTTGGTCGTACAGTGTAATGTTCGTTTACCTAGGATAAAATGGTAGGTAACCGAACTTTGAACTTAACAATTTATTTGGGTACATCTTGTGTGTTCGGTTAGTTCGCAAACTTCAATGCAACCAAGTTCCCAACCGAACTGCAGGTTAAAAGTAACTTAGTGTTAGAAGTTCGGTTGGTTCGCAAACTTCAACATATTTTGCGAATCAACCGAACTGGGCTTATATATGCATATATGCAATTAGGCGAACGTTCGGTTACTACGAAATTTATTTCTTGGCGAATTAGGTAGAGTTCGGTTACAAAGTTTCAAAGGTAGAGTTCGGTTACAAAGAAAACTTAACATTTTTGCGAACGAACCGAACTTGTGGACTTCTCATTATTTTCGTAAACTAAAGTTCGGTGATATCCTTATTTTGCGAAGGAACCGAACTTATGGACTTGTGTTGTTCTAATACAAGGAGTTCGGTTAAAAGTGTTTTTTTTTGCGAATCAACCGGATTCTAAGTTCGGTTAAGAAAATATTAATTCTTGATAACCGAACTTTTCTCTGAAAAAAAAAACCTCCATTAAACCTCTCTGCAACTTCCATTTTCAACTCATTTTAATGATTACTTCTCATTTATTCAACCAAAAACGAATGACATGTAATGGGTTTGTGAGAATATCTTTGTTAATGTTTTAAATTAAGCTATATATATATATAGTGGTGGTGGTGGTGGTAATCGGAGGTGGTGGTGGGAATCGGTGGTTGTTGGTGGTGATCGGTGGTTGGTGGTGGTGGTAATCGGCGATGGTGGGAGGTGGTGGTGGTTATATATATATATATATATATATATGTGTGTGGTTATTGGGTTGGTTTTAAATTAATTTAGGTTAAGAGTAGGTTAGTCATCTAGGATACCCCTTATAACTATAAGGAAGGTGACCTAATAAAACCATGGTACCCAAAAAATCGGGTTTGTGAGAATATTTTTGTTAATGTTTTAAATTAAGCTATATATATATATATATAGTGGTGGTGGTGGTAATCGGTGGTTGTTGGTGGTGGTGGTTATATATATATATATATATGGTTATTGGGCTGGTTTTAAATTAATTTAGGTTAAGAGTAGGTTAGTCATCTAGGACACCCCTTATAACTATAGGGAAGGTGACCTAATAAAACCATGGTCCCAAAAAATCGTCCTTACTTTTAAGAGAATCCCAATCAGCAAACTCTCAAGCCCAACTCCCATTCCCGGCCCAACTGCCCACATTTCAGTTTGTTATAGTGTGGTTTTCCACAAAAACACTTGACGAGGATCGAACACATGACGTACAGCTCCTTGTAACCACCTCTAAACCACTGAGCCAACCATTGCTTGATGAAATAAATGGATGGTATTTACTATATATTACATTTCTAACCCAAACTATACCACCCCCTAAAACTCTAAAATTTTATTATTTAATTATGCCGAATTTTGGATAACAAACTCAAATTCTTAAAACGAATTATACATCGTCCGTATCTGATCGAACTACTCCCCGAACAACGAATCATTGAACGACTTTTTGACCGAATCCAACCTATCCGAATTCGAATAATTTCCGTACGTATACCGTCTCGAACTACTTTCCGTACCCCGAATTGCTAACTAGGCTCGGGATGACATGTCTGGAAATTTTGTGTTGCACTCTAAACACCAGCCCCATTCTAACTCATGGATCGCTTTTCTAAAATTTTGTGCATTTGAAGTTAAAGTTGGTGCAATAGTATTCCTCGACTGATATAGCCTAGAACGAGAAATTCTATGCTGCAAGGTATTAACAGAGTGTGCTAAAAGAATAGTTTCCACTGTACGTGATGCACGTGATTTTGCACTGGTTCAGGATCACGATTTTGATTTCTCAAACCCCTTATACGTGCAGTATTAAAAGATCGAAGGGAAGCTCGTACCTCAGGTGATCTCGGCAGAGTAATAGGAGTAAAACTAACACGCCTGGTACGAGACATTCTTGGTTTCTTTCCTGTAGTTTACGTTGATGTTGATGCTGAAGCGTTCAAGATTCCAACTGGAGCTTATTAGGAAATAATATAGGAGTCTATATTTAGGAGATATACACTTTCCTAATATAACTCAAACTCCTTAAAGTGTATAAACGCGGAAGCATAAACGCGGAAGCATAAAAGACTACATTGATAATAATCTTGGTGTATAATTCTTATGGCTTAACAGCCAATTTATATTGTTCACAAACTTGACGACCACTCAAGGCACTTTCCTACCTAAGATCAAACTCTAAACATAGACACTTTCCTAATATAACTCAAACTCCTTAAAGTGTATATCTCCTAAATATAGACTCCTATATTATTTCCTAATACCCTCCCTCAAGATGGAGCATGTAGATCACGAATGCCCATCTTGGACAAAAGAAATTTAACTTCGATTTTATTCTTTCTTCTTCTTTTTTTTTTCAACGCCTTTGCGAAAAAAAATAAATCTTCAGACCGTAGTTTAAGGACGTTTCGGTCCCCTTCATAGTTTAAGGACATTACGGTCCCATTTTCGGAAGTTTAAGGACATTACGGTCCCATTTTCATAGTTTTAGGACATCTCGGTCCTCTTCGGAAGTTTAAGGACGTTACGGTCCCATCTTTGTAGTTTTAGGACATTACGGTCCTATCTTCTGAAGAATACTTCTTGTACTCTTGTTTTCTTGGTTTCTTCGATAGAATACTTTTGTACTCTCTCGACAACTCATAGGATTTCAACCTATTATTGTTGTTCTTTTTCTCATCACCTCTTGGTGATTGTTTTCTTTTCTCTTTTTTTTTTTCTTTCTTCACAACATGAATGTTGTTTCTTCTTCTCTTGTTCCAGTCACGCTATTTTTGCGAAACCTTCACACTTTTTTTTTTTTTTTTTAAGATTCTCTCACAATCTTTCTCTTGTTATGCTTCTGCCACAAGCAATAACTAACACAAAGTCTGCCACACTTTGTAGGATTTCCAAATTTCTGCCACAAACTCTTCAATCACCATGTTTCTTCAAACTCTTTAACAGCTTTCTGCAACTCCTCTGACAGAACTGTCACACTTGCTTCTGTTACGCTTCTGTAACGATTCTTCTTAACTGTTCTGTAACACTCCTCTGTCACACTTCTGTGACAATTCCTTACTGTGATTGTTCTTTGTAACACAACACCTACTGTAATAAACCTTCAGTAACACTTTTTTTTTTTTTTTTACGGACCTTGTGACCATCTAGGGTTCCTTACTATCTTGAGCAGCAACATAGGTACGTCTCTGGTTTCTCTAGTTCGTACCTGTTTTGCCTCAAAGATAACTACAGCAACTCCACACTGGTATCAAGAACAGCTCCCAGGTTGCAGCCAACATATCCCTGATTTTTAGGTCGTGAAACCCTCAAATTTTCAGCATCGTCGCATCATAACTCGGTCTTGTTCTATCTCCCTTGTCCCTTCTTTCCTGCAATTTTGATTTCATTGACATAACGTCCATTCAATTCAACACTTCAACTGTATCTTTGATCTTCAGACACATAAATCTTCGTGCTTAATATCATCATCTCATATTCAATCTCATCCTACCATCATCCACAGCTCCCATTGTCACTGCCATGCCATTACTAACTCAAACACTCCTTCCTGTTCGATAGCCAACACCGCGACGGCTCCAACAGCCCAACAAAGTCCAGCTCTCCCTGAACATCAAAATACCATCCAAACCCTAACAGCAACAACTCAGCACACAAGTACGTCTCCTTGACGAAGACGTAAATAACCTTTTACTTGCAAACTAAGAATCACCTTGCTGATTTGATCGTCAGCAACCTTACAATTTTTAGAAACCCTAAAACAACACCATGGCAGCAACAAGGCTTGACAAGCCTTCAACTTCTTTCTTTTTTTAACTCGTTAGAAATTAACTTCTTTTTAAAAAAAATTCTACCATCGAAAAAACTAAAGATTTCTTCGACTTGATCTCCTCTCCTCCCTCTTTCTCTCACCTTGCTATGATACCATATGTAGGATCGAGCAAGAGATATAAGAGAACAAACAAAAACAAATAAACGATTACATTGATAATCAGTTTGATGTATAATTCTTATGGCTTAACAACCAATTTATATTGTTCACAAACTTGACGACCACTCAAGGCACTTTCCTACCTAAGATCAAACTCTAAACATAGACACTTTCCTAATATAACTCAAACTCTTTAAAGTGTATATCTCCTAAATATAGACTCCTATATTATTTCCTAATAGAGCTAATAAGATGTCATTGACTTCTTCACGTGGCCTCTTCCCCAAAACTGCACTTGAAGATGGCACATCACGTGTCTCTAGTAACTGAACTGGTACCTAGACAATCTCTTGAACTTGAACGTCAAACAAGTTATCTTCAATTTCTGGAAAAAGATGTGAAGGTGCAGGTCGGGTTAGTTGTTTTTGCATCTGTATCGGGACATCAATAAGTCCTGAACTTGATGGACAATAGCTTCGCGAGGGAGTTGTGGATGGAATGTTATTGGGACATTAACGAGACTGCGAAAAAACAAACACCATAAATTATCATTAATGCTGAAGCAAAAGAGTATAACAACAAGTAGTCAGTAATAAAAACTCAACATAATCTGTACTCATTAATGCAGCAAATCCCGAGTCTTCCAATCTTTATTTACAAAATAATGAAAAGCATCCTTTTTGGTACGACCCTCGGATTTGGTCCGGACATACCCAGAAAATACAATAGTACCCCCGTCATAGGTATTTTCTTAGGAAAGGAATAACTACTTCCACTGAGAAAAATACTTGGATCAAATTCGTCAATAAATCAAGTTACGAAAAGATTAGTATAATGTACATAGATATTTGTGGAAATGCCTGATTTATTTTGAAGGCAAGGTGTAGTTGCATCTTTTCTGACTACTACACCCAAGTGAAATTAAAGACTACAAACTACTTAAACATACAAGATTCGATACGAACAAGATGTAAAGAGCATGAAATGTAAAGATTGACACAAGCATATAATGTGGTTCGGCCTTGAAGACCTACGTCCACAGAGAAGAAGATGTTTTCTTATTGATTATAAGGTCTTACCCTTGAAAGTGTTACATATATCTTCTAGATTCCTCACTTTCTCTCTATCTAGATCTCTCTCTGGAATTCTCTGTAGAAAGACTATCTAATGTTACATAAGTTTTCCATCTCCTTGTACATGGACTGGTATTTATAGTCTAAATAAACTCGTGATGGCTTGATCGTCCGAGTTGGGTGAGCTGTCTTCCATCCTGCTGGTTTCCTCGGGCTGGTTCTATACTATCCCTCGTGATGACTTGCTTGGTTCTCCCTCCGAGTTATCTCGCTCTCCCCTAGATCGTGTTGGACTTCTGTGGAGAACCTCGCGCTCTATCGCCTCGGGGTCGTAGTATAGATCGTCCGAGTCTTCCGTCACGATGTGCAACTACCCCTGTCCTGTTCTTATCCTTCATTAAATGCGGTCTTGCTTTTTAGACTTGACCGTCTGAGCGGATTAGACCTTTACCTACACGCGTCATTCATGTGCCGCCTGTGCAGTTTCCTCGACTGAGACAAATCCTCCCTTTTAGAGAATGATTCGGTGCTCCTACCTTATCATCTCATCATGTATTCATCCCTTGAGATGTTGACACGTGGTTATCGGGTATTTTACCCACACATTTTGCTCCTTTTCTTTGCAACTTGCCGAGGGCATGATGGGAAGAAAAATATGTAACCGTCCCACCTTTTACGCCACGTGTGTACTTGTCAACCCCTTCTAAGATTCCTGTTGGTTTATCTTAGATTTTCTGGGACAGGGCGCCTTTTCCTCCAGGATTCTTATCGTCTAGTTTGTCGCGCCTTTGACCTTCTTGAGTTTGGAAGAGTTGATTTTTTCGAGGATTTCCTCTTCTATTTAAGAAGGGTCATGATGAGGGTATGAGTTCCATTTTCCTCCATTCTTTTTTCTGATGTATGTTGAATTTTTTCCTCCTCGTCCTCCATGGGAGCGGGGTGGTTGTTCATATGTTCATCATGACGGTATGTCCTCTCATTTATGCGTTACTTCGGTTTTTCTTGCTCCTGATTCTAGATCATCACCAATGTCTTTTCAGAGAGACTTATTTTTTCGCATAACGTCTTTAGCCTCATCTGTTTTCCAAGTGACTGAACCTCCTGTTATGGGATTTTGTATTTATCACTATTTTTCCTTTTACCAGCAAGCTTGGAAACACTTCGTAAATTGTGTTTCTTCCTGCGATTGGTCTTGGAAACACTTTATGTTGTGCGCGCATCTGCACGTTTTGGCTTAGAAACGTTTGTTGCTGGAGGCGCTGGGGTATAAAATATTTTTTCTGTGTTTAAAAGTATATATATATATATATATATATATACCTTGCCCCTGTTTTATTCCGTAGAGCCGGAGGCTGGTGGTATGCATGGAGAGGTGGTTGATTGGGGAAGGTTTCTAAAAGGTTTTGCTCCTGCTCATGGTTTTTGTCTCGGACGAGGAATTGGTAAGGTGAAGGCGTGTTGCTCCAAGCGATGCGTGAGTGCGATGCTCCTAACCGAGGACGTTATGTAATTTGTGTATCTGTTCTGTTCAGAGTTTTGTGTAATTAAACGCATGGCTCTGAGGATTTTTTGTCGTATGTAATGTTAGTCCAATTATGGATGTCAAAGCCAAGGAGTGATCAGTTCCTGTATTTGGATAAGACACTACTTACAATATTGGATTTATTATACATAGGATTTTTTTCCTTCTCGCTCTCGTTTTTTGTTTTTGTCCCTTGCTTTGGGATATGATTCCTCCTTATGGCTTGGAGGGTGATACCTCGGTCGAGTGATACTTTCCCCAGCCAAGGGCAAGTATCTCAATGCTGGGTATCTCCTCATGTAGAGGACGTCACCCGATTTTGTGATCGTGATGGCATTATCGTAGGTCTGTGTCCGTGTCGGGTAGCTTAGGTAAAGTATCCGCATCATTTTAAGAGAATAGAAGGTGTGGCTAGCACCGTGCCATAGTGGTATATGGGATTTAGTGGAATGAAAATATGAGATAAAGTAATAGACAAATTGGTAAGAGAAAAAATGTTGAAAACAAAGACAAAATAAAAATAAAACAAAAAGAAAAGAAAAGGAAAAAACATTAAGACAAAAGGAGCAATTTTATTATTTTTGCAAAAGAGAGTTTAGTACATTCTAGAAAGGTTCTGTGACCCGTGTTCAAGTAGGGAGCATGCCCCATTCCAGGACCTTTTGGTGGTCCCTCTAAGCGTTGTAAGCTTTTAGGTATTTGATGTTCCATGGGTGTTCAAGTTCTTCGCCGTCAGATTTGAGCAATCTGTATGCTCCATTTCCCGCCTTAGCTAGGAATGTTAATGGACCTTCCCATATGGGTGCAAATTTGCCTGACTCGCGCTGGTAGGGTGGGATCTCGCGCCAAACTTTATCGCATGGGCTGAATTGACTCAGGTGAACACGTTTGTTGTATTCCCGAGCCAATCTTCTGTGGTAGTTTTCTATTGTTTGGAGACCGATCTCTCTATTTTCTTCCAAGTCGTCTAACTTGGAGAGTATCATGTCCGAGGTCAGGTTTTTCTCCCTGGCTCGGTCTTCGTTGAGGGGATCATTGCCTCTGTTGGTATGATTGCCTCCGTGCCATATATGAGGGCGAAGGGGGACATTCCCGTTGCTTCCCTCTTGGTAGTCCGATAGGCCCATAAGACATTGTGCAACTGTTTATACTAGCTAGCTCCGTATCCGTCAAGTTTCTTTTTGTGTATGTCGGCGATGGTCTTATTTGTGGCCTCTGTCTGGCCATTACTCTCAGGATAGATCGGTGTGGATTTGTTTTTCCTGATCTTGAAACAGTTAAAGAGAAGGTCTATGTTTTTCCCTCGGAGTTGGGCCCAATTATCACATACAATGGCGGCTGGGATGCCGAAACGACATATGATATGCTCAAAGAGAAACTTAAAGACATCGTGGTCTCTGATGTGTCTTAGAGATGAGGCTTCCACCCATTTGGTGAAGTAGTCTTTGGCCACAATTAAATATTTCCTTTGTTCCGTACCGGCTCTGAGTGGTCCGACAATATCAACCCCCCATTTGGTGAATGGCCAAGGGCTTAGGACGGACTTTAAGTCCATTGAGGGTGTGTGCCTCCTTTTTCCAAATTTTTGGCACTCGATGCAAGTTTTTGCCATTTGTTTTGAGTCCTCGTTCATGCGAGTCCAAAAATATCCCTGAAGTCTCGCTTTGTGAGCGAGGGATCGTCCTCCACTATGGTTTCCTGCGTAACCATAATGTATTTCCTTTAATATGTTTTGCCCTTCTGCAAACGAGAGGCATCTAAGGAGAGGTCCAAGGTATGACTGTTTGTATAACACACCATCCCGGAGTTGGTAGTTTCCATACCTTGATATTATCTTGTGTGAAATTAGTTGGTCGCTTGGGAGGTATCCATTAGCTAGATACTTGATGATTGATGTCCTCCAGTCATCCTCTGGTAAACTTTCTTCCTGGACCACTGAATCTACAACGAGGATGTCCATGTTTCCTTCCAAGGGAATGGAAGGGAGTAAGACCCTTTCAACTCTGACATTGGTAGCCTCAGGGTTTAATGTCATATAAGCTATGAATGCTAAAGCGTCAGTATATCTGTTGTTGATTCGATTTAAGTGGCGGAACGTGATGTTTGGTATCTGTTCAATGTAATGTTTGGCGAGTTGGCGGTATCGCTGCAAACATGGGTCCGAGGCTTGGTACGTTCCGTCTATCTGTCTGATAATGAGTTGGGAATCACTTGTCAGACGTACGTTATGGATACGCAACGCGATGATTACTCGGAGGGAATGTATTACTGCCTCATACTCAACGATATTGTTGGTGGCGGGGAATTCGAGCCTTCAGCTATAGACGATTCTTCGGCGAGTTGCGGTTGTAAAAACCATTCCGATGCCTGATCCTTCCGAGTTACACGACCCATCGACGAAGACTTCCCATCGGCTGGGGTCCTCGGAGCAAAGTAGTTCGGGAGGGTCATCTAGTTCATCTTTCATTCCTGGGATTTCCTCGATTTCGTCAGCATCATCGATCGGGAAATCGACCAGGAATTTCGCGACCACCTGGGTCTTGATTGCCGTTTGGGCTTGGTATTTGACACCAAATTGTTTGATTTGGGCTCCCCATTTGGAAATTCTTCCTGCTCTATCAGCATGATCGAGCACAGACTCTATGGGGGCCTTTGTGATGACTATCACAGTGTGTGCATGGAAATAAGTACGCAGCTTTTGTGTTGCGTAGAACAAAGATAGTACGATCTTCTCGATCTTTGAATAGTTTTTCTCAGCTGACGTCAGAGTTTTGCTGATGAAATAAATTGGTTGTTCTACTTCTGTATCTATGCGAGTGAGTACTGCACTGATCGAAGTATTGGTCGCCGATAGATAGATGTATAGATTTTCACCCTGGTTGGGTTTTTGGAGAATTGGCAAAGTTGCCAAATGTTCCTTGATTTTTTGGAAAGCTTCTTCACATGCACTTGTCCATGAAAAAATTTCACCAGCTTTTAAGGTATTGAAGAAGTCTCTGCATTTGTCGGAGGATCGGGCGATAAATCTACCCAAGGCCGCCAATCTGCCATTTAGTCTTTGCACGTCTTTGCACGTCTTTGATCGTTGCTGGTGAGGGCATTTCTACTATAGCTCGTACCTTCTCGGGGTCGACCTTAATTCCTCGTTTGGTGACTAGGTAGCCCAAGAATTTACCAGAGGTCACTCCGAAGACACACTTTGCTGGATTGATCTTCATGTTAAATTTTCTCATTTGTGCGAAGATTTATTTAAGATTGTGTGCATGATCTTGTGAGAGCTTGATATTAACAAGCATGTCATCTACATATACCTCTAGGTTTTCATGTATCCAACCGTCAAACATCTTTTCCACCATTCTTTGGTATGTGGCCCCTGCGTTTTTTAGCCCGAATGGCATTTTGGTGTAGCAGTATAGGCCACGGGGAGTGAAGAAAGCGGTATGCTCTTGATCTTCCTCGGCGAGGGGGATCTGGTTATATCCAGAGTATCCATCCCTGAGAGATAGCAATCCATATCCTGAGGTTGCCTCCACGAGTTGGTCGATGTTAGGGAGTGGGAAGCTGTCTTTGGGACAAGCTTTGTTAAGATCGCTAAAGTCAATACAGATCATTACTCCTCCGTTCTTCTTTGGTACGATTACCATGTTGGATACTATACTTCTCGTATCACCCATGATGCTTCCATTTTCTTTAATTCCTTTTGGATGGCTTCGTCATATTCCGGTGCCACCTTCCTCATTTTTTGCCGCATGGGCTTATGCTTGGGATCGATTTTTCGGGGTCTATTCCTATCCATGAGCCATGCAAAGACATCGGAATATTCCCTTAGAACTTGTATTAGTTTCTCTTTTTCTTCCTCGTCGAGGAGTGTTCCTATTTTTACCATACCCGGATTTTCAGGTGTTCTGATGTTGACCTCTTTGGTTGGCTCTGCGGCCGAGAAATTTTATTTGAGCTCCCCTACATCGGAGAGGTTCTGGACGGGTCCCATGGGTGAGTCCGAAGGGAGGTCTTTGTTTGTCACGAATTTGTTGCCTAACCGTCTTACCTCGTTGGTTCTAGCTATGTAGGCATCGATTTCGGCTTGGTGTTTGGAATTCTTAGCTCGCCTCTTTTTTGCTCTGGCAGAGTTTACTTTTTTCTCTCCGTATTGAACTTCTATCCCATAGCAGTACTTTGCTTCTCTGGGATCTCCAGTGATTTCTGCCACCCCATCAGGCGTAGGGAATCTTAGCCTTTGATGGTAGGTCGAGGCTACTCCTTTGATCCCATGGACCCAGGATCGCCCCGCGATGGATGTGTAAGGTGATAATACATCTACCACGTAGAAGGTGATTAGGGTGAGAATCTTTCCCACTCGAAATTCTAACGTTATCTCACCTTTCGGGCGAGTTGATGACCCGTTGAAGCCAAATATATTATAAGCAGTGGGTACGAGACATTCGTCTTTGAGACCCATTTGTTTGAATGTTTCATAAAACAAGATCTTTACTGAGTTACCGCCATCAATCAAGATTTTGGGCATTTCCCATGGTAGTGCCCTATTTCTTGCTTCCTCTCCCTCGTGTTCGGGGTGTGCAATGGCCATCGTGACCACTAGAGGATCGTTGTGGCTGTGTCCTCCTTCTGGTGCCTCTGAGGCTGAAAAGCTTATGGGGAGTTTCATCCACTCCGCCATTGGGGGTTCTCTGGCTATACTGAAAACTTCATCACCTTTAAAGTTGCGCTTGTGGATACGCCCTGTAATGTTTACTTCTCGTACGGGGATGGTAATCGCCGAGTATGATATGGTATTGCAACCTAGGTATTGTGTCTCGCGGGGGATTTCCACACGATGTATGGGTGCCCCGGCGAGCGTGCCCTCGCTTGTCATATCTCGTAGCGCCTTCTTTAAGACGTTACACGAGTCTGTTGTGGGGCTATGGAACTGATGGTATTCACAGAAGTCAGTTCCGTTTTCGGTTCGTTCTGGTTGTTCACCATATGACACAATTCTGGGACGAGTTGTCCTCAAGCTCTCCAATTGTTTGGGGATTGCGACTGCGAGATTCTCGGTCTCGTAGTGAATTTGGACTTCGTCGATTTGGTCCTCTTCTCGCCTTCGTTTGGGATTAATGTCTGAGGACCTTTCGGATGGACTATCCTTGTGGTCAAAATCACCTTGGCTCCCCTTAGGAAACCGATCCGTTGTTTCCTCGTTTGAGGTGTCAGGGACGTTAACGCGTTTGTCATCTTGTAGTTGTCCAAAGGGACTTTCCTCCTCTGGGATTTCGTCGATAGTAGTGAGTGTCACCTTCTTCTTGGCTTTCCGTTTTAGCCTCCTTCTACGCCTTTCAAGTTTCACCATTTTCTCACCCTGAGCTCCTTGGGCTTTCAGGATGGCTGCTATGGCAGCATTAGCATCGGCGAGATCTGAAGGGTTGTCCTTCTTGACCTCAGTGTTTACTACTTGCCTTGGCACGCGATTCAACCCTCCTGGTTGAGTGAGATGGATGTCATCATGCTTCTCGAAGGGGTTTCCCTCGCCTTCGGAGCTAGAATTGTCAGTTAATCCTTCCCGATACTGGTCATCGGGTTATCCCTCGTCTGGGACCAGAGCTTCTCCTGGCTCCATATCGTCGAGTCCTTCTGTTTGGGCTCCACCATTTTCACCTTAGCTCACGCGAGTAGATATTCGTGTAACCATTACCTTCCCTGCAACATATGCAATAATACTTAATTTGTCTTTATTCAAAAAAGTGGGACCCTAAAGTTTGCAGATCACGTGAAATTACTAAGTCATAGTTCAGACTGGACAGTTTAGTACAGGAAGACTTTGCAGTAAACTTTGGAGACATGTGAAAATGTCAAAACATTCCCTCTTTGCATGAGGTGTTGATGATGGAGAAAAAGGTGTTTTTCCAGTCCCCATTTTTCGAGGTAGTATCTCCTTCAACACACCATACCCTTATAGGGAAAGAATCTAATTATGACGATTGAGTACGTTTTCCCATTCTTAGAAATATACCTCATCATCTTTTAACTTTTGATTGCAAACAAACTTTGAGCTTGATGAATGATTATATACTCATTAATTCCTCCCCTTGACTTAAACTTAGACTTTTAAGAAGGAGATCGGAGATTATGTTGAGTTTGATGTTGAACATCATGAAAAATTTGTCTTTTCAACTCTCATAAGGTGATTTCTTCCTTATGTAGCTTACTGACTAGCATCTCTTCCCAGCTCTTTCATGGAGGAGATCGTTTGAGCACCGAAGCGTTTGAAGCTCCATATTTGCTCTGATCTGCAACTCTCCTGAGCTACTTGAGGAAGGCTTAAAAAACTTGAAAATAACAAGAAATCTTAAAGAAAAACGGCAGAAAATTGTAGATCTGTTGATTTTGAGGTTCTACTAGACTTCTTAGATCGTGAAGATCATTTTTGAGTCCGAGCTCAACTCATTCATCTCAACAGAAGTCTACTTTGTAGTGTGGAAACACTTCTCTTACAGAGATTATGAAAAACAATATAGTGTTGTTGTTAGGGAGGTAGATTAGATCTTCATACCTCCCTGTTTCTAGCGCCAAAATGTAGTTGCATCTTTTCTGACTACTACACCCAAGTGAAATTAAAGACTACAAACTACTTAAACATACAAGATTCAATATGAACAAGATGTAAAGAGCATGAAATGTAAAGATTGACACAAGCATATAACATGGTTCGGCCTTGAAGACCTACGTCCACGGAGAAGAAGATGTTTTCTTATTGATTATAAGGTCTTACCCTTGAAAGTGTTACAGATATCTTCTAGATTCCTCACTTTCTCTCTATCTAGATCTCTCTCTGGAATTCTCTGTAGAAAGACTATCTAATGTTACATAAGTTTTCCATCTCCTTGTACATGGACTGGTATTTATAGTCTAAATAAACTCGTGATGGCTTGATCGTCCGAGTTGGGTGAGCTTTCTTCCATCATGCTGGTTTCCTCGGGCTGGTTCTATACTATCCCTCGTGATGGCTTGCTTGGTTCTCCTTCCGAGTTATCTCGCTCTCCCCTAGATCGTGTTGGCCTTCTGTGGAGAACCTCGCGCTCTATCGCCTCGGGGTCGTAGTATAGATCGTCCGAGTCTTCCGTCACGATGTGCAACTACCCCTGTCCTATTCTTATCCTTCATTAAATGCGGTCTTGTTTTTTAGACTTGACCGTCTGAGCGGATTAGACCTTTACCTACACGCGTCATTCATGTGGCGCCTGTGCAGTTGCCTCGACTGAGACAAATCCTCCTTTTTAGAGAATGATTCGGTGCTCCTACGTTATCATCTCATCATGTATCCATCCCTTGAGATGTTGACACGTGATGATCGGGTATTTTACCCACACACAAGGATTAAGTGTTATGGAAAGATTAGCATGGTGCACTTTCCGTGTTTGTTGAAATGCCTTTTTTTTCTCTCAAAGAAATGCATAGTCACACTTCATATTATTGTCGACAAAGAAAGCAGCAATTCCCATACAACTAAGGTCTAAATTCATGAGCCCTTTTTATGATATTAAAATCTTATGAGATTAGCTTTTGTGGTAAGCTAATTCTGATACACATATACTCTTTCAAATGTAAATGGATTTTGTGTCAGTTTATGGACTTGTGCAATGTAAACATATAACTTCCCACAACTTGTTTAGAAGGCCTCCCTTTGGTCGGCCGATAACAAGAATATAAATTCCTACATCAGAACCTCAGTCAACAGCCGGGCACCCGTCAACCTTTATACCTGGGGCCGTGGGGCAACTAGCCAGTGGGCAGTGATCATCCCGCTGCAATCCCCACCAGTTCAATCCATATATTTCTTTCATCTGGAGTGTTAAACTTACCAAAAGTTCCATCAAAGCAATCCCCATAGCTAGCCCATTGGATAGAAGATAAGTGTACTTCGGCCACCATCCTTTGTATTTCCTGTCAAGGACGAGATGGAAAATGATGGCTACAGTGAACCAAGACCAGCAATGCACTGCAGCAATTGGAGGCATGGCTGTTCCAGCCGCAAATATAATTGGCATATGAATCAGTGTGATCCACTTCTTTGTAGGAAAAAGACGCAACATACCCCACACAAATACCGGAGCAATCATTCCAGTGAAAAAATACAGGATGAAGACCGTTGAATACACGCCCTGGGGTGCAAATAAAAGGCTTATGCCAACTCCACCCCACATTATAGATTTACTGAACATCATGTGTTCTCCAGGACATGTCCAAGGGCTCTCAGATGGAAGATTCTTTTTGTCACACATATTTTCAACTTTGGAAAGAAGCCACCAAGTGGTACCAAGGTTGGTGGAATATGATATAAACGCTCCCACAATCTGTCCCATACAAAGAGGACGCAGAAATCACTGACAAAATTATGCTACTTATTTGCATGAATCTATCGAGTATGTTCTTACCTGGGTAATAAACAGAGATTTTGGAGGAATCTTCATGTAGTGGGCAAACTTAAATTCAGATATCGAACCCCCAGCTGTGAATAATGTTGCTACACTGTAAGACTGGAAAGCCAAGTTCGCGAGTGGCTTGCCGGGGTAGAGCCAACTCATGATTAGTTGTGACATAAGGGCGAGATCGATGCTGACCTGCTTAGTTTATTAGTATGAACTATTAGACAGAATGCATATTGACTTCTATTTGATTTCTACTTGTAACATCAGAATTTTAGCTCAAGGAACTTCTTGGCGGTGAATACAAAAGGAAACAAAATTGTTACTAAACCGACATAGCAACGCAAAGAAAGGAAACTAGAACCATTGAATATTTTGACAACCCAAACATTTTCAAAACACAAAATAGCAAGATACGTAGAGATAATGAACATATACCATTTGAAAGTATTACCTTGCCTGTGGTGGCCCTGATTATACCCAAAGGCAGAATTAGAATAAAAGGTAAAGCACATCCCAACATAACTCCCCAGTACGGAAGTTGAAATTGTCTGCCAAATAAGGTAGAATTGAGTAGAGCAAGTACGATCATCAAAATTATGATTGTGTAGAACCACCATTGAGGTATTGGCTTGTACTTCTTCATCATCCTGTTATGTACATCACTACTAAACAGGCTCTGACCTTTAATTATCTGCTTAATTTGGTCCCAAGTTTCGCTAGAAATCAAATAATAGATGCGGATGGTGTGAGCTCCAAATTTATGTATATGGGCAAAGAAAGTAATGAGAAGCATAATAGGCCTACCTCCAATGGAAGAGCACGAAGTGGGTCAGAGTTGCTGTTTCAGCTGCAAGTTGGAACCCGAGTGAATTGACAAAGAAGACACTTAAATGGATAGGTGAATAATTATCATATGCCTGCTGGTTGAGTGTCAGATCATCATTGAGAACTCGTGAAACATCGTAACTTTGTCCATTGACGTCAAACATATCACTAGAAAAAAAATGGAAATCGCTTAGCATTGTACGTATTAGTCCAGTAAGCTGTAGGGGCAATTATATACATGATCCTAGTTAGCAATTCGAGATTCGGCAAACGTACGGAACGTCAAACGTACGAGTATTATACGGTTTTGTAAAATCCAGATTCGGTCCAAAATTCGGTCAACGGGACGTGATTCGTTAGTAAGTCGGAACGGCATACGTACGTGTATAATTCGATTTATAAATGTGAGTTCGGCTCTGAAAATTCGGTATCTATATATAACAAATAATTTGTATTTATAAGGTCATAGACCAATTTTTATGCATATGTGTGGGTTATTTAAAGAAAAAATAAACTTAATATGATGATATTAATAATATATACAACATTAGTTATCCAAGAGGACGTCGTATGGTGGTTTAGATGCTTGGTTAGTGAGTTTGAGATCTCTCTCACCTTCACCTTCAAATCTCTTCAGTCGTTTTTGTTTCATAAAAATTACAACACGTCTAATATTCGGTCGTGTATGCTCGGGAGGCAGTAAAGCCCAAAAAGTGGGATCTTTGAAAAGTAAAAGTTAAAGAATTTATGGTGAATTAAGCGGACGTATCATTCGGGATACGTAAAATTCGTGAACGATTCACGAATAATCCGGGAATGCCACATAATACGCGATTTGGGATCGGAGTTGCAAACGTACGCGAATAAGACGGTAAAATTCGTGATACGGAAAAATTCGTGAAAAATTCGTGAATGATTCGTGAATCATTCGCGAACTTACTAAGTAGGTACATGATTATTATGAAACCAATCATGGTATTAACAACTGCGAACATGGGTATCACCAATAGGTTCCCTAGGTAACCAGTTATTGTAGACCAGTCTAGGGAGAAGGATCCAATGCCAAGACCGTGAAGACCAGAACCAATCTGTTGGGAAGTGACCGAGTCCTTCCGAATCCAACAAATAAATGAAAGGGCAGCTATAGATGGGAAGAAATAGTTGGGAATGATATAATAGGCAAAGCTTGCTGCTGTGACTATCATAAAAAACTGTAATCTTGTAAGATGTCCTTTAGGCCTTGCTTCAACTTCATGCAACATCCTAGATATTCAACACCAAAAGTTAGCAGCAGTTGCTTAACATATTTCCCGTTTTTTACGCAATGTAATACGGAAACCAAAGAATACATAACCTGTAAGAGACGTTGATAAACAATCCAGCAAATCCATAACCAATCATCTAACCTACGAGGATCAAGCACATGTTAGATGAAGTATTATATACCATGTATGGTTGGTTTCACCTGGAATACAAAATGTCTGGCTTGAGGTTGTTCAACAATTATTATTCCTTTTAAAAGAGTAAGAAGCATTTCTTGGTACCATTTGGTTCAACAATTATTTTCGCAAAACATACGACACGGTTATCCTCCAAAACATATATTAGATAAAAATAACTAGATAGGACCTAAAATAAACTTTTATATAAATTCGTCCACAAAACGTAAATGTGAAAAATATTGTTTGTTGTAATAGGCAAGGTCACCTGACTCGTTTGTACTTTGTACCAACAAGAAACACACCCAAAAGCTAATGTTCTTGTGATAGAAAGCCTTCGCTATCACCACGATCGGCAGAGAGAAAGGGTTATCCAGTCCAGCGGTAGCAAGTATTGATATCAAGACATGCTCTTTCAGATTAAAAGACCCTGGATTCATCGAAACTGACCACCTTGTCCACAGAGTTCTTATAGGTTTGGTTGGAAGTGTTGCTGCCATCAGTTTTCCTATTGGAAGGAAGAGCATTGTGAAACAAGACGCTGAGGGTATGATCGTAATTTGACGACATTCAAACCTTGCTGTAAGAACAGCCAGGAGAATGCACGTGGTGGGACCAAGCACCCATGTTCGGAAAGTTAAGACTGGCAATGTTGCGTCGTCTGTGATGGGAACTGTTAGCCTCACTTCCTCGATTGGAGAGTCATTGATCTCATCTGCAAACACAAAAAGTTAAGAACTGCATCCAGTATTATTTATAGGTAGATGAAGAAGAGATTATAGTCATCCCTTCTGCACCGTGTTTTCTTAGAGCAACTGCAATGGACGACTAAACCCAAATTTGGTGTCGAGTGGGCTGGCGTAGTGGGACGGATCATCGATCAAAATTTGATCAAAGAGTAAAATTCGGACCAAATTTGGTCGGCGATTAAGACCAAATCCAAATATAGTCGGGCGTTTATATAATGTCCGCCTACCCGACGAGCGTTGGTATAATGTCCGCCTGTAGCCGCGCGTTCGTAAAGTTAACGCCTGATGCAGGGCGTTGGTATAATGTCCGCCTGGATGGGGCGTTGGTATAATGTCCGCCTGAATGGGGCGTTGGTATAATGTCCGCCTGGATGGGGCGTTGGTATAATGTCCGCCTGGATGGGGCGTACGTAAAGTTAACGCCGGACACCCAGGCGTTGATATAGTCATGATCCCAAATTTGAAAAGTTTTGAAAACTTTGCTTGGGGCGTTGTCTTTATCAACGCCCCATTTTTTATTTTATTTTTCATTTTTGAACCCGGGCGAACGTATAATCTCCGTCCCACACACCAGGCGTTGCTATAGTTCACGCCCCATACAGGCGTTGTCTTTATCAACGCCCCATACCAGGCGTTATCTTTATCAACGCCCCATGCCAGGCGTAATTTTTATCTACGCTGGACGATGAAGCGGACTTTATATCAACGCGCGACCAAATTTACTCGTCACCCGCTACGCCACAGGACGGACTAAACCCAAATTTGATCTCTTTTTTTAGTCTTTGGTCTTTAGTTATGCTCGCACCACTGTGGACGCTCTTAGAACCTCTGAATATAGTAATTTTATGGACTCTTGCATGTTGTGATGCATCTGATGCACTCATTAATTTTCTTACTAGTATAATGTGCTCAGGGGCCACAATGCTTAGCTGTAACTTTGTATATCAAAAAGTACTTAGAGATTGTTAATGTCCATGGGCCTAACTACCTCGAAAACTAACTTGCAGGTTAGGGTTAGTTGTGAGCATGGGCCGGTATGGACCGGTTTTCACCTTATCCGCGTCCAATTCATGCACTACGGATTTTAAATTTGACATCCGCATCCAATCCATATCCAACGGATTTACATCCAAAGGATGCACGGATGGACGGATTGGATGCGGATAATTCAATGGATTTATTTTATTTAAAATTTATAGTAAGGAAAATAAGCTGACACAAATGACTCCTTATAAAACCTACATATCCTATATATGTATACAAATATAAATATGCCATGTACAACATCCAAAGCAAACGTCTTGAAAATTCCTAAATGATCCATAGTATTTTCTAGAACTATATAAATGCTCTTAATTTAGCGGATATGGATGTCCAACGGATTTTCAAGGTTGCATCCGGGCCCGATCTGTTGTTCGTTGGATTTCAAAAATTCCATCTGCATCCAATCCATTAACGAACGGTCCGGGCATCCATCCGTAAATGAACGGTTGGTCCCGGTTAAATCCGCGGATTACGGGCCAAATGCTCACCCCTAGGTAGAGTTGCCGAAGGTATATACATTTCAATTCCAGGGAACTTATGCGACATGAGACTCTTAACACCCTGCCTCAAACAAAGCCAGGAGCCAAACAAGTCCTTAGGCCAAGCACTATGGTTGGCGTTTTGCTTGGCTAAAGCTTAAGGCTTAGTTTGGTATTGTTGCGGCTTTTATAAAAGCACTTTTCTGTTGTGCGTTGCTGTGGGAAAAAAGCATTTAGACGTTTGGTAAAATATTAATTAAAGTTAAAGCTGATTAAAGAAACAATCAAAATGTGTTTTTGGTAAAATATCATATTCAACCATTATTGTTGTGGCAAATGTCAAAAATAGACATATCTTTAAAAATGGTTTATTCAATTTTATTGGGTTTAAAAATAATTAGTTTGTTACTATTAAATATAAATATTTAAAATATTAAATTTACTAACGGTTACTATTATTATGATTGTTAAAAAAAATATTTTACTTAACCACATTTTAATATATATATATATGTAATTTTCAACCAAAAAATCAAACTAAAATTAAATAATTATTTATTTTATTTTTATTTTTAACAAATTAAATGAAATGGTATTATAAAATAGTTTGAAAATAAAATATAATAATATTTAAAGAACAAAATATAAAAAATAAAAAATTGATTGTATATATAATTAAGGGTAATTTTTGTCATACAAAAAATAAAATAGGGACAAAAGAGATAAATCAAGCATTAAATTTTGGTGTGGCCAAAGCTTATGCTTTTGTAGCTTTTAAAAGCTCCTCCTCCCTAGCTTTTTGAAAATTGAGGAATTCGGGAAGTGCTTTGGATAAAAAGCACTTTAATTTTTTTTTGCCAAACACCAACTTCAAAAGTTATTGACATATATAGGTTTTGAAAGTGCTTTTGAGAAAGAAAAAAAACATTATCAAACTCAGCCTAAATGTAGCCAAGCGAAACGAGGGTTCAGTCGCACCTCACTACGGGAGTTGGGCATCGCTTAGCCTAATTAGACGGAAACTCCGTACGGAAATTGTGTTTCCATTTTTTTTCCCAAAATTTATTTAGTTGGATTTAGATGAATATTTGGAGATATAATAGGAAAAAAAAATCTAGTAAATAAAAAAGTTCAAAGAGAAACCGAATGAATAAAAATAGGTTTAAACTGAAAAATCATATACGGAAAAGCAAGCATCGCTTAGCTTAAAAGTGGAACAGATGTGTTCCACTCTTAGCTAAGCCAAGGGAATTGACCACATCAAAGCAAGCGAATCCCCATAGTAGTCGTCTTTCGTTACATTTAAGCTATAGCTAAGCGAAACAGGTTATTATAGTGTTTGGCCTTACTGGGTCACACACAAAGAAGAAGAAGAAACAATCCCTTAACGAGCCAAACAATGTCCACACACCACCCACAAACACCTTCCCTGGTACCATGTTAAAATCAATGGGCCTAACTAACCTCGAAAACCGGCTTGCAATTTAGGGTTGCTCAAGGCTTATAAGTTTCATATGCCCAAGGCTTATAAGTTTCACAA
This sequence comes from Papaver somniferum, assembly GCF_003573695.1. Lineage (NCBI taxonomy): Eukaryota > Viridiplantae > Streptophyta > Magnoliopsida > Ranunculales > Papaveraceae > Papaver > Papaver somniferum. The sequence continues at coordinate 140,157,808 of NC_039358.1, forward strand.
TATGGATGATCTAGGTGATGGATTTTTTGCAATGTTAAGGTTGCTCAAGGCTTATAAGTTTCACGTCCCCAAGACTTATAAGTTTCACAATATGGATGATCTAGGTGATGGCTTATAAATTTGAATACGAGATTACCACTTCCACACACTACCCACAAACACCTGCTTTGATACCATGTTAAAGTCAATGGTCTTAACTAACCTCGAAAACCAGCTTGCAAGGTTAGGGTTGCCCAAAGCTCACAAGTTTTACAATATGGATGATCAAGGTGATGTGGGACAAACACTCCCCCTCAAACTCGAGATGGGATGGGTTGAGTTTGAATACGCGATTACCATTGAACATGACTCGCACGGACACGGACTAACACTGAATATGGCGCGGATTGCAGCACACCAACTATTGCATGCAGATTGTGGCCTACGGCCCAAATACGATTAACATTGAACATGGTGTGGATTGTATCACATGGACTGCGGCACACCAACTGTTGCACGCGGATTGTGGCCTATCGATTACGTCCCAAACACAGATTAACAGTGAACCTGACGCGAATTGTAGCACACGCAACTGTTGCACATGAATTGTGGCCTACCGATTACGACCCAAACACGGATTAACACTGAACACGGCGCAGATTGTAGCACACGGATTGCGGCACACTAATTGTTGTACGCGGATTATGGCCGATTAGCGGCCCATACACTGACTGAACACTAAATTCACACACCATCCAACCGAACCCAGCTCTGATACCATGTTAAAGTTCATGGGTGTAACTAACTTCGAAAACCGGCTTGTAAGGTTAGGATTGTCTAAGGATTATAAGTTTCACAATATGGATGATCTAGGTGATGTTAGAATATTTCTAATATAGATCCTACCATAAATCACCCTTGGACTATACCAACATATTTCATTATCATGTGGGTGGGGAACCATTATGATCATGCAACGAGTTACACTTTTATCAGGAAAAAAATAAGAAAAGGCCTTTTTGTATGGAGTAAAAGGGCAACGGCCAGAATGATCTATCACTATGGGAGAAACAAGAGCACATAAGTTTGCTAATTAAATATAAAACGCATAACTATCAAAGTGGTGTCCATATTAAAGAACTACTCTATTCCTTGCAATGGTTATAGGAGCATAACTCTGTATATTGGTGTACTATACCTGGCTCTAGCAAAACAAAGGTCACAAAACTCAAAATGAAGCTCCAAATATGAGTAACCTAAACTATTTTCTCTTTTTGGGTTGAAAGAAGAATAGAAAGAAGGGATATTTTGACTTTGGGTCACAACTTTGTGACCAGAGTTGCATTTGGGTCACGATTTTTTTTTAATTGGAGTTTGGGTCACGGAACTGTCATTGGTTGTCATTGACTGTCTTGACCGTTAGTTAATTTTTTACTTTTAAAAATTAATTTTTAATTCTGTCGTTGACCGTCTTCTTCTTTCTTATATTTTCGTCTCTTATTTCTACTTCTCTCTGGAGATTCAGAGAATTGTGTTGAGAGATTTTCCGAGGGAAGCATGAGATGGATCAATTGAACTGTGTAATGATAACTGAGATCGAAGATATTGATGCTGTTGAACATAGAAGAACTGATGATGATGAGAGATCGAATGAACCCAGGTAATTTAGGGTTTCTTTGATTTTAAACTTCTTATGTAAAATTGAGTAAGAATTGATGAATTGTAGGTGGGTTTGTTTAACTTGAAGTGGAATTGGTTAGATAGAGTTTTAGTGTGGTTTAGTTGTGAATCACAGGTTAGGGATTTCTTGTGTTCTTCCCCAAGTTATGAACTAGGTTCCTGTGTTGGGAATTACAGGTGAAGATTATTGTGTTAGTTAGAGGATTTGATTTCAAAGAAGAACATCAACTGAGAAATTAAAGGATTAGGGTTTTCTATGATGAAATCAAATCAATTAGAATCGATATGGATAAACAATGATTATTACAAAGTGATGAAGCTATGATTCCTCCCAGTTGAAAAGGAGTGAGAATCAAATTAGGGTTTATTGGAAAATTGATGCTGGCAATGTAGATGTTTGGGTGATAGTTGGACTGAACTGGTGGGTTGGTAAGATGAATGGATCTCAATTTGCTAGAGTCGAAACATGGGTTAGCCTGTTCACATGTTTTGAGAATCTATAAAAAAAAAATTAGAAGAAGTGGGTTTGCATCCAAATTCAAAGTGACATCGACAAAAAAACTTTAATCTTAGTTGCAAACAAAGTTTGGGTTTGAATTTGTTATTGATTTGGGCAAAGTTAACTTCCATGGGAAAATAGAGCTGAAGAAGAACTATATGTCGTTAAAAAGCAGCTAGCAATGGCGAGATTAATTTTAAGAGTTTGACAAGATTTGAATTCCAGGGAGACAAAGTTGAGGTTTGGTTATGCTTTTCGTACTGGATTCATCACCAGCTTCAATTACAGGTGAAAAAAACAGAGAAGAAAAAAGATTTCTCTTTGAATTGAATTCAGGGTTTAGATGGCAAAGTTAGTAAATAATCTCAAATCTAAACTTTATTCAGTCATTTACACATTTAACCAGATTATGTAACTGTCAAGATGGTAAACACAGTCCGTGACCGAAACTCTAATTAAAATTTTTGGGTGACCCAAATGCAACTCTGGTCACAAAGTTGTGACTCAAAGTCAAAATATCGCTTGAAAGAATAGAAAAGCATAGTGAAGTAGACCATCAATAGTACATAAAAGTTCTTTACATACTGAATTTTTGTCCTATTTAAAGTTTTAAACAATATATTTGATTTATTTACGTTTATATTCATCGAGGTTTAGTATTTTGAATTCAAACAGTATTGTCAACTAACAAAATCAAAACTTTTGAGAAGGTATAAGCAGTAATATACTATAAGACGAATATCTCTTCATGACTTTACTCATATCTCTACGTATCCCATATTTGGTTATTAGACTAGCATCCATATAAAGATCCTGTATCAGTCAATTCATTCATTGTGAGATTATTATCCATGGATTATGGCGCAGTAAATATAAAATAAGAAAACTAAGGTTGATTCTCAATGCACGTAGATAAGAGGAGTTCTTAACAGAAACTCAACTGAAACAAATTCAATAATAATAATAGACTGCCTACAAAAGAGTTTCATAAACCTATTTATACTACTAGGGTTTCTTGGCTAAGAATCCTAAATAACGATACTTTAAATCCTAGCTCTTACTATAAGAAAATCATCTAACGTCTAAGAATAAATAACTCAGCTAAAAGAAAGGAGACAAAAAATTAATCATGTTCCAGCATCAATCTTTTCGGGGGAAGAAGAGTTGAGCATGGTCGGGAAAACATTCAAAACTCTTCGTAAATTCCCGGGTCGATCCTCTTAAGTTCTTCTTCTGCGATCCAAGTACTTTCACTAGCTGGTTTGCCCGACCACTTGACGAGTACTCGATTGTAAGGTATACCTCTCCTTGAAACTGCATGCTTAATATCTAATACATCTTCAATCACTTTTGCTGGTCCCTTTGAAAGTGTTGCCACCTGACGACCGACATACTTCAACAACCTCTCCATCAAATCCGTCATAAGGATACAAATCGGAAACATTGGAGATTGGAATGATATGTAAATCCCCAGAAAGTTCTAGTACATAAGAATTTGAACTGATTTTCTTCAATACTTTGCAAGGTCCAAACTTTCTTGACTTGAGCTTGTAGTAGGTTCCCTTAGGAAATCGTTCTCGCCTCAAATGCACCAGAACTTGGTCTCCTTCTTCAAAATTCTGAACTCGCCGATGGCGATTAGCCACTGTAGCACACGAATCATTGCTTGCTTTAACTGCAGTCCTCACTTTCTCATGAATTTTCTTGATATGCTCAGCAAAGGCTTCTCCGTCATTACTCAGTCGAGCATTTTGTTGTAGTAGAACTAGATCAAGCATATGTTGTGGTTGAAATCCATACACAGCTTCGAATTGGGTCTTCATTGTGGTTCTGTTAACTGAATTATTATAAACAAATTCAGCTTGAGGTATAATGGCATCCCAAGTTTTAACATGATTACCAACAAGGAATCTCAACATATTACCCAAACCGCGATTGATGACTTATGTTTGTCCATCTGTTTGTGGATGACAAGTGCTAGAGTATTTCAATTGAGTACCCAATTTCTTCCACAAAGTCTTCCAAAAGTGTCCCACAAACTTGATATCCCTATCGAAAACAATAATAGTCGCAACACCATGTAGTCAAACTACTTCACGGAAGAATAAATCAGCAAAATCAGTAGCATCTGATGTCTTTTAACAAGGAAGGAAATGTGTCATCTTAGAGAATCGATCCACTACAACAAAAATAGAATCGTAAACTTTAGATGTCTTTGGTAATCCCATCACAAAATCCATGCTTAGATCGACCCAAGGGAGTGTTGGAATTGGTAATGGGGTGTATAGACCAGTATTTTGCGAGTTTCCTTTACCCAGCTGACAACTACGGCATCTTTTCACCATTAGCCCAACATCTTTAGCCATCTTTGGCCAATGATAACGATCATACACAATTGCCAAGGTCTTGACTCTTCCGAAGTGGCCTCTTAATCCATTACCATGCAACTCTTGCATTACATGTTCACGAAGTGAACCTTATGGAATACACAATTGGTTACCTTTAAATAAGTAGCCATCATGCATCCTATAGGGACGATGAAGTAGTGTTGCTGAATTGCTGAGATCAGCAACAACTCGATTGAAAAACGAATTAGTTGTGTACTGATTTTTCAGCTCCTCAAATCCTGTCACTTGAGTATGCATTACCGTTAAGATCAAAGAACGTCTACTCGATGCATCAGCCACCTTGTTTTACTTACCTATTTTATTTGAGAGTTCAAGTACTTGAGTGCTTGGTGATCAGTGTATACCACAAACTCTTGGAAAGCTAGTAAATGATCCCAATAACGATAACTTGCACTAAGGCATAAATCTCTAAGTCATATGTTTGAATACCGACGCTTTACATCCGTTAGCTTTTCACTATAGTAAGTTATTGGTCTTCCCTCTTGACTAAGTACACCTCCTATAGCCATATGTGATGCGTCATGCGTCACACTCTATCTCAAAGAGTTTTTCGAAATCTGGCAACGCAAGAACCGGTGCCTCCGTCAACAACTTTTTGATCTTATCAAAGGCAAGGCTTGCTGATGTTGACCAATTGAAGGTAGTTTCCCTTAGAAATTCAGTAATTGGAGCCATCACAACACTGGAATCCTTTATAAATCTTCTGTAGAAGGATGCCAGCACAAGTATCACTAACAAATTGTGGTGTTGGTTATTCCCTTATAGCTCCAACCTTCGATGAATCAACTTGTAATCCCTCAACTAAAACTATGTATCCAAGGGACACAACCTTGTCACACAAGAAGGAGCACTTCTTCATGTTGACACAGAGTTGCTCCTTATGAAGAGCTTTCATGACTTGATTCAAGTGGAAGAGATGTTCCTCTCTAGTTTGACTGAATATCAATATATCATCAAAGTAAACGACAACAAATTTTTCCAAAAAAGGTTTCAATACCTCAGTCATGACTCTCATGAAAGTTCTAGGCGCATTGGAAAGTCCAAAGGGCGTAACTAACCATTCATATAATCTATCAGGAGTCTTGAATGGTGTCTGCCATTCATCACGACTTCGCATCCTGATTTCATGATACCCACTCTGCAAATCCAGCTTGGAGAACAATTTATAACCAACTAACATATCAAGCATATCATCTAAACGAGGAATTGGGAACCGATACTTGATTGTAATTTTGCTGATTGCACGACTGTCCACACACATCCACCATGAACCATATTTCTTTCAAGTAAGGAGTGCTGGAACAACACATCGAATTTTACTCACTCGCACCAACCCCTTGTCCATCAGCTCTCTACTTGTCATTGTATTTCTTCTCTCTGTTACGGCAGCATTCGATAAGCTGGAAGGTTTGGTAATGAACTATCGGGCACCAAGTCGATAACATGCTGAATACTTCTCATTGGGGGAAATCCTTGTGGTAACTCATCAGCAACCAAATCCTTAAACTTAGTTAGCAGTTGTTGGATTTCAGTTCGAAAGTCAGCAAACTTCTCATATTGATCTTCCTTCACACTTCTTCCAACCAATGCAAGATAATTCCTGAATCTTTCCTCTCAATCTCAAACTTCTGGGCTGTTAACACATCTCTCCCCTTGTTGGTTTTGTTACCGTTATTAACCCCTTCTTTGAGTGGTTATAAGGTAAACTTTCTTCCATATTTCCAAAAAATAAAGAGGACCATATAATTATCATACAACCATGGCTTACCCAGCAAAATGTGGCAGACATCCATAGGCGCAACATCACGCCATGCTTCATCTTCAATGTCATTACCCATAGTAAACTTGACTAAACAACGCAATACTACCTCTTTTTCTCAATCCAAGCAACCTTGTATGGACTAGGATGTTTATTTGTTGGTAGTTTTAACTTCTCAACAGCTTCTTTGAAGATAATATTCGCATTGCTCCCTCCATCCAAGATAACATTGCAGACCTAGTACGGAAGACGCCCAGCCGCCTCCAATCTTCCTTTTCCACATTAGGTGCTGCCAATATTCGTTGAAAAACCAGGCAGTCCCCTTTTACGGGTAAAACATTGATATTGTCTTCTTCATCGTCATCGTAATCATCATATACAGGGTCTGCACGTTCTTCTTCTTCAAATTCAGCTTCAGCAAAGTTCAGTCTTCGTTCAGGACAGGCATAACTCATGTGCCCATTGTCCCCACAAGTGTAGCAACGTGCCTGCGACCCACTGTTAGATTTAGACGAGCTAGCTCCATTGTTGTTCTGCGACTGAAAACGTGTGTTTCTTCCCTTCTCAAACTTTCCAGTAGTACTACGTCTCATATCACCTCTTAAATCAGCATTATTCCTTGGAGACGTTGCACTAGTTTGGCTTGTTATGTTCCATCTCATGGAAGGACGTCATAACCTCTTTTCTGCCATCAATGCATATTGACGTGAATCTTCTAGGGTAAACAAACGAACTACTTCCATCTCATCTGTTACAGATTGATTCAATCCTGACAGATAATAAGAGGTTAGTTGCTCATTGGTTTCATTCAAACCAACCCTTATGAGAAGGTTGTAGAATTCAGATGTGTACTCTTCCACCATTAATCCTCTTTGCTTCAAGTTGTGGAGTCGTTTGTACAACTCCATTGCATAATCAGCTGTTAAGAACTGTTTACGCAATTTCGACTTCATGTGCTCCCAAGTTCTGATTTTAGGTTTAGCTTGTCGAGCACGTTGTTCTTCCACTCGCTTCCACCATTGAAGTGTTGCACCTTTCAACTTCAACTTCACGAACAAAACTTTCCTCTCTTCTTTCATGGTTTTCCACTCAAAATAAGATTCTAGGCTTGCTTCCCAATCTAGATAATCTTCAACATGCGTCTTACCAAAAAAATCAGCAACTTCAACCTAGATTCCTCAATCATTCAAGTCTAGGGCTTGACCCAGCATTGCTTCCAGTCCTCTAGTTTGGTTGTGAAAAGGATTCTCATCACTTTCAGAATCACTACCATTATGTCTACCTTCCGATAATTCATGATGTACACGGTCGCCATCCGGATTCTCCATCTCGGCTTACGCACGTTCATGTCGCTGGATTGTGTGAACAGTCTGCGATAAGTCTTGAATCATTCGCCTAAGTTCAGCAAGCTCTGCTTGTTGATCTCTGTTTCCTCTATCTCCACGACCTCTACCACGTCCAACCATGATGAAGAGAAAGACAAATATAGGATCTCTTTGATTCGATATCAACTTTATGGCGCAGTAGATAGAAAATAAGAAAACTAGAGTTGACTCTCAATAAACGTAGATAAGAGGAGTTCTTAATAGAAACTCAACTGAAATAAATTCAATGATAATAATAGACTGCCTACAAAAGAGTTTCATAAACCTATTTATACTTTAAATCCTAGCCCTTACTATAAGAAAATCATTTAACGTCTAAGAATAAATAACTCAGTTAAAAGAAAATTCTAGCCCTTAGTATAAGAAAATCATCTAACATTTAAGAATAAATAACTCAGCTAAAAGAAAGGAGACAAAAAAATTAATCATGCTCTTGCATCAATGGAAACTTAGGATTCTACCTCTTGCAAGTTTTGACCTAAGTGGGTAACAGCTCCCTTGCGAACAGAAGGTTTAGAAAGAAACTGAAAAAAAATAAAAAAAATTGGTGGAACTTAGAATCAGACAGAATGATATACAATTGGTCTAAATTCCGGGCAACGAATTCCGCCGTGTAATGTTTAGTCCTAAAATCCCAGTATTGACCATCTATTACTACCAACATTCTGCATCTTAGCCAGTGTAATGTATCAGTTAAATAGTAATCTCCTTTGATCAAATAATGTCCAATCTGAAAGATAGTTTCCTTCCTTTTACAATACACCAGCGATATATGATTTCCATTCAAATCTGACACAATTGCAAATAAACTTTTGATAAGAAAATCATTTGCTTTTTTCTCCGCTGAATCTAATTTCAGTAATTTAACAGCATAAGATAAAAGTTTGATACTCAATCAGTCAATTTGATCAAGTCACGCGAAGGAAACTAAAGCATATACGTTCATGCCTAAAGCTATTTTCTTGAGCATTTGACTATAGGGATATAAGTAGACATTATTTCCAAAATAAAAAAAATTTCCTTATCATCATCATCATGAAATATGAAAGAAGGAATAAAAAGCCAACTTATCAGATGATTCGACTCTGCACTACCATCTGTACGAATAACAGAGAGAGAAAGAGCGAGACATACCGCCCAATGAAATTGATTCCTTCTCATTTGATTTAGTGTGCGGTGCTACGCCAATTGTAATTGAACCTGTCATTTACTTAGGAGGATAATTCTGCAATAGGCTCCTCGAATTCAAAGAATTATGAAAACCTTCAATACCTCTCTCCATCAAATCAGCAACAGCTACTAATCCGAGTCAGAGAAGAACAAGGAGAAGCGAAACTGAAACCTCTAATTTTAGCTATTCCTTTTAATGTATGCAAGAGCAGTGGGCAATAATAAACGAGAGAGGCAGAGAGAAACGAGACGGACGTTCAACATGGGAAACAAGATAGTGAGCTTTTATCGGAAAGGTTGACCCTATCTACGCCTCAAATTTATTTTTTCTCCCAAGTCCAAATTCATTAAAAAAAACAAAAAAAAATTACAATGATAAAAAGCCTGGCTTGGGGCCTATGCCACATAATTGGGGCCTATGGATTTTTCATCCATCCCATAAAAAATGATAAGGGGTGTCTAAGTTTGATGAAACTACCATTTTATCCTCTATTAAATATTGATACTACTAATTTGTCCCCATCAAATCCTAAAATCATAAAATTAAAAACTAAAATCATAATAAAATTCATTTCCATCTCCACTTCAACTGATTCTTCTTCATTTCTTCTCAACCTAATCCTATAAATTAGGTTTTAATAACATAAAATTGCTCAAAAATTGAAAATTTTGAAATCAAATTTTTCATGGTTTATCAAAATCGGTTAATGTTAATGTATATGTGATCCGATTGCGAATAGAAACGGTTTATGTTCATGCCCACAAACACCGATTGTCCTTGATATGTTGTCTGGTTCGAGAAATTTGAACCAGAATCAGATTACATTAGCACTTATAAAAACCGATTGTTGATGTATAATGTTAGAATCGGATTTTATATGTGTGTCGAGTAAACCGATTGTTGTTCTCAATTTTTCTGTATCTTTTTTTTTTGTTAAAATCGGATTACATGAGCATTCTTATAAACCGATTCATGTTGTGCAATGTCAGGAATCGGTTTTTACATATGTATCGTGTAAACCGATTCTGGTTAACCCATTTTTTTTCAGTTAATACTCGATCATAAAATGCGTATGAAATCATACTTGATTTCATTTCATTAACTCGGGTATAAAATGAACTTTAATTTTATTTGATGTTTAACAACACATAATTCACAGATAAAGGAGAAAATTTACCCACAATCGGCTTACGTTCATGCCAATATAAACCGATTATGGATAATCGGTTGATTTTCATGTCCATATAAACTGATTCTGGGTAGAAGTTAGTTTCAAAAAATCTTTGTATGTTTTTGAGGTTACAATCGGTATATGTTTTTGATAACATATAACGATTCTGAGTTGGTGTTCTTCAAAAAATTCAATTTTTCAATTTTTTTCATGTTCAGATGATTAATTAACACAAGTTAATTTCACATCTAATACTAGTATATTTTACCACAAATCACCCGAATTAACATTAATTAATCAGGGATAAATTAGCCATTAAGATAGTTGGTTAAAGGGTTTCTATGAATTACTTCTTAATGACCCTATTTTGTCATGTAGCTATAGGCCCCAATTTAGCCAGGATAAAAAGAGTGCAAAGCCGGGAACAAGCCCCTGAGCCCCAAATATTCGCAGAAAATATGTATTCCTTCCGTTTCTAAAAAAATATGTTTGTTTGGTTTCACAAAAATTAAAAAAACCAATCATTGTAGCCATTTGATATAAGAGAAGTGGGAGAGAGAAGTGGTCCCCTTTCTATATTAAGAGAGAAAAGGGAGAGAGAAAAGTGGTTTCTTTAAGGGTATACTAGTAAAATGATAACATTTGACTTTCCACATATGGAAACAAGCCTATTTTTTGACATATCCAAATAAGAAAACAAGCCTATTTTTTAGAAAAACAAGCATATTTTTTAGATTGAGGATAATTAAACTGATTTGGAAATATAATTTACTATTCTCAACCAATGAAGCCTGCTAAGGGATATTTTTTGGGTGCGAAAGTACCAAGTTACCCTTAATATTACATAAAAACCTAGAAAATTTACTATATCACCCTTAAACCAAAATATAAATATAAAATCATTCACAATATCCCCCTTCCTTCTTTCCACCGGTAGTCATTATTCACCGGAAAAAAGTTCATCGATCAACGGAAAAAAAAAAAAAAAAAAAAAAACTTTGAAATTCTAAAAGTCGATTGATCAATTATGTTTATTCAAATGTTATTGGCAGTTGCATCTCACGCACCCTTACTCAGATGTTATTGGCAGTTGCATCCCATACACTACCACAGTTGGAAATTCTAACCGGCATTGATTTAATGTTGAAGACCTTGCCGGCAATAGGAACTGGCATTGAATTTCAAATGAATGCCATGCCGGCATACTGTTTCGATATTGTTTTGCAATTTCATAATAGCCGGCATTGTTTGTTATAAAATATCAATGCCGGAAGAGTTTCCGGCATGCTCGTGTTTTTCCATTCAATGCCGGCTATGATTTAAATCTCGAGATTCCATTGTTACACTTCTTCTTCATTAGACCAGCTTGTAGAAGAAATTTCACTCCCACCAACACAAACAACAACTACAGAATTGAAAAGGGAGTCGTTCCGGAAAAAGAAAGTTTTAATGCGTGTTAATATGTGGGAACTGATTATAAGAATCGTTCATTTTTCCTCCTCCCTTGATTATTATAAAACTCTCTCATTTTTTGCCCCAAAAAAAGGTTATAAGCTCCAACACTTGCAGCCAAGAGGAGTGGAGGATGTCAGAGACTTTCGAAACTTCAGTTGGACATGGCAGAGTTTAAAAATGCAACAATAATTTCCAAGAACCAAAGCATCACAACCTCCAAATGGCAGCTCAATAGGCTACGACGATCCAACAAGTCCAAACCACATGGCAGTAGATTTTAAACTAATGAGTTCATTTTCTTCATTCTCAGGAAACTAATGGATTTTAAACCTCTTTGAAGAACTTTCAAGTCTTTTAGCTTACACTTGCAGGCTCGCAGCAAGACATACACATTATGAAGCTTACTGCTTATACCAACAGTAACACAAGCCGACCACTGTCATAGTAGCTCTCTCCAATTCATGAGAATGCATGGCAAAGCTCGCCACCAGTGGGAAGCTGGTAATACACTTCAACCTGTAACTGTGGTTCAGAGAATCAGGTGAAAGAAAGAAAAATCTGTGAAGGATCTTCAGCATTTCTAATATTTTGTTCCGCGTAAGCATTAGTGTTTAAATACAAAATCATGGAAAAGATTTAAATACAAAACTAAGAGCAGAACTGCTAATATAATGATGTTCAATTCATGAGAAATGCCCGCATTGATGGACGACCAACAAAGCAAACCGGCAGAGGGTGCCGGCACGCTCGATAAAAAATTAATTATGACGGAAATACACAAATGTACTAGTTTTCTGTATACCTTTTAACCAATGCCGGCATTGTGGAATTTAATAAAACAATGCCGGCAGTGAAAAATTAGGGGATACGGTGCACCGGCATTGAAAATATTATGAATACGATGTCGGTTTACGTTGTTCCGACATGGTATTCAAAGTTTTTTCAATCCCGGCATTGGGTTCTCGAGGTACAGCCATGGTGAATCCAGATTTTTGAATGGGAAGGATTTAACATAAAATACTTGTTTGTTGCTAACGTTAAGACTTGAGATGTATCTTTGGTCACTATGGTCACTCATAGTTACCAAATTTTTTGAACCCAACACTCATACTTCTGATCCCACCCAAATGATAATAATTTATATAAATCGTTTTCAAACTAATCAATTAACTTAACTAAATATGATTAGTCATTATACAAGATTAATGAGGGGTAGATTAGGTATTATCAAAAGTCCATGAATATGGGATAACCTCACTTTACTATTTGGATTTCAATTTTGTCTTATTAGCATATCCCCAATTAGTTTAACTATCCTCAATCACGCGTTCTAATTTTTGGGTACAAAAATAAAATTTGGGATATATATATAGTTGTTGCACGGTCCTAAATATTTTGTAGAGAAAAGTACATATTGGTGAATAGAAATAAGCTTATGGTTCATGGTAAGATTTTTTTTAATATTTTTCTACCGTAAAATAAAGATAGATTTATTTTTTTACCCGTGAAGTATTTTTCTTTTACTCAAGATATTTTTTTCTTTTACTCGTGAAGTATTTTTATTAACTCTAAGATATATTTTAGAGCTTCTCCAAAGGTCATTGTGTGTATTTCTTATGTGGCAACACAAATAAGACATCCTCAATCTATGTTTCCTTAAAATTAGGGAGAGAAAAAAATCTATCTCCAACAGTATTGCATATAACCTCTTCTTTTAATTAGTATAAATTTTATTTTCCATAATTAAAATTTTATTAGAGTTAAAAATGGTTAGTTAATATATTAAAGTCAATTCAATTAAATAAAAGATTACTAGGATGGTAAACAATATCAAGAGGAATGTCTAAAACTAGACATTCACCTTGACAATGTCTACTCAAAGTCATCTATACATTGGTTCAAGACATCAGGGTTGGAAAATGATTTTAGAGAAAATGGATGTGTATTCTAGGTGAATTTTGACATTTATCTCCACACACATGCCATTGGAGAAGCTCTTATTTTTCCAAGGGAATAAATTAATAAATGGGTAGAAAGATTAAAAAAAATTACCTAAGAGGTATTTTTTGTACTCAATATTTTTTTCTTTTACCAGTTATTTTTTTTTTACTTAAGGAAATATTTTCGGGTGGGGCCTGTAAGATTTTTTTACTTAAGGTATTATCCTTTTTTACTTAAAAATTTATTTTATGGTGGGGCCAGAAGCTCTTATTTACTATTTGTCTAAATTTTCTCAAAAGAATTTATTGGTCTAAATATTTTCTGGTGGAGCCAGAAGCTATAAAAAGAGTCACCTGAAATCATATTATTAATTCTGTCTGGCCATTTCACAGACGAAAGACAGTCAGGCCAACCCTCATAAAGCTTTTGAACTCCCTCAGCCAACAAACAAGCTTGTTTGGCTAAGACTGAGTATGGTAATGCTTTTATTTTTCCAAAAGCACTTTCAAAACCTATATATGTTAATAATTTTTAAAATAGGTGTTTGGTAAAAAAAAAAAGTGCCAAAATTTAATGTTTGATTTATCCTTTTTATCCCTATTTTATTTTTCTAAATGACAAAAATTACCCTTAAATGTATATACAATCAATTTTTTATGTCTTATATTTTATTCTTTAAATATTATTATATCTTATTTTCAAACTATTTTATGATGCCATTCCTTTCAAGAATAATTTATGTAAAAAGAAAAAAATAATAAAATATTTGTTTAACAACACAGTTGATAATAATATTAAATAATTACTTAATTTTAGTTTGATTTTTTATTTGAAAGTTATATATATATTAAAAAGTGGTTAAGTAAATTTAATACAGTATTATATATGTTTATATTTTAATAGTAAAAAAATTAATTATTTTTAAATCCAATAAGATTGAATAAAACTATTTTGAGATATATGTCTGTTTTTGTCATTTGCTACAACAACAATGGTTGAATATGATATTTTACCAACACATTTTGATTGTTTTTTCATCGACTTAACTTTAATTAATATTTTACCAAACATCTAAGTGGTTTTTTTCTCACAACACAGCACAACAACGCACAGCAGAAAAGTGCTTTTGCAAAAGCCGCAGCAATACCAAATTAGGTCTAAGTGATCAACAACAAAATTAACCTCACGTAATGCATGAACGTAACAAATATTAGTATCACGTGCACAATCTACTCCCATCTCTGCATCAAGTGCCACGGCAGGGCACCATTCTTCAAAGCATGTATTGCACTGGCAGAATCCGAGCGAACACAAATGTTGGAGGTATTAAAACAAGTGTCCCATTCAAGACCGTATATCAACGCACAAATCTCTGCATAATATTGGTCTGCCAACCAAGATGTAGTGGACCCAAGGACCGAACAGAAAGCATCCCTGGCCACAGCTCCTACACCAACTTGGCCTGGGTTTCCAAGAACAACACCGAGAACCGAAGCTCGTTTTTCAGTAACAAGTATCAGGTCGAGCGAAGATAAACTGCATAACGATTTTATCTCCAAGATGCGACAAAAGTTTTTACACCGGCTGTCTGCCTGCCGAGACGCAACCTGCCCGAAGACATGAGTATTTCCTTAACACATCCCGTGCCGTGTTGTGATGAACAGGGAGTGAGAACACCGCTCTAGTTGGGTTTACGTATTCACGACCGTTAAAGTAGCATTCTCACTTTATCCCTGCCCAGAAGACAGAGCAAGTCTGGCAACTGGTGATATAACAAGTTCGCATGCTGAAGGTATAGCTCTCGACTAAGTTGACCCTGGCGAGTGACCCGTACACATGGACAAGAATCCATGCATACGCTACAACGGGCCAGATGCTGATACATCGGAGGCCTTAACGCTCAACAATGTTGAAGGGTCCGGTAGTCTGGTCATTCCGGCCAAGGTCATTGCAATGATCTATCCCCATCACGATGAAATTTTCGAAGATTACCCGGGCCTGTCGGCCAAGGCTATATACTCGTTGAATACATCAGTGTAGCGCGCGTGCGGCCCAAAACATCTAAGGGCATCACAGACCATCACAACTAATCTGAATTTTCCCTATCTCCGGAGCATTCCAAGAGACCACTATTGGGTTTAAAACCTTGAAAGATCGATGCTTAACCCTGAAATAATTTAGAATACGTAAGTCGTCAACTGTATTCCTCATGTCACTACGACAAAACACACGTTTAGTGGCAAAAAAGTTTGTCAGGAAATCCCTTGTTTTTGTCTCAAAATATTTTCTGAGATGGATTTTTTTTGTCGCGAAGTTGTCTCAAATACCCTGTCTGGGAAAGTATTTCGTGACAAAATTATGAATGGTCACGAGAAAACTTAATTAACAACTAAAAAATTATTGTCAAAAAGTCTCTTTCACCAACGAAATAAAATTGTCTGCGAAAGATATTTTAATGACCAAAAAATTGGCCACCGAAAAGCAATTTTTTGCGGGCAATTTTTTGGTCGCAAAAAAGTAAATTCAAGGACAAACTAATTTGTCTTTAATGATTATTATTTAAGACCAATTAAATTGTCTCAAAATCGAAAGTTTTGTGTCAATTTAATTTGTCCTTAATGATCATTGTTTAAGACCAATAAAATTGTCTCAAAAACGGAAGTTTTGTGTCTATTTAATTTGTCTTTAATGATAAATATTTAAAACCAAACAAATTGTCCCAAAAATGTAATTTTCGTGTCAATTTAATTTGTCTTTAATAGTTATTATCAAAAACCAAAAAAATTGTCTCTAATTAATTTAATTAGAGACAATATAAATAGCCCCTGAATATCAAATTTTTGGAGACTAACTTGTTCGCCTCCAAAAAAAAAAAAAATTAGTGACCAAATTCCTTGCCTTAAAAAGAATTTTTGAAGACAAATTCGTCCTCTCCAAAACTTTTTATTTTGTCTCTAAATTATTTATTAAAGACAATTCATTTTGCCTTTAAAACGAACTTTCAAATACAATTTTTTTTGCCTCCAAAAGCAACATGTTTTGTCCCAAAATATTCCATAAATGACAACTCAGTTTGCCTAGAAATGCTTTATTCAAAGACGAATACTTTCCGTCCAAAAAATCGCCTCTAAATATCATAAAAATGACAATTAATTTTGCCTTAGAAAATGAATTTCTCAGACAACTTTCTTCTTCGTCCCTGAGTACTTTATTAAGGACTACTTGTTTTGCTTAGAAGAGAATTTAAAAGACAAAATTATTCATCTCTACAAGCTTTTTTATAAACCGCAAACTAATATAATTAAAAAAAATTAATTTAATTTTCGTGATTCGTTTTTTTATTACAATTAGAAAATCATAACATATGTTGAGCATAAGATATTTATGTTTTATTAAATAAAATATTTAAATATGAGATTAACATTACTTTGGCAAATTGCCTAAAAACAATATATAAATTGAAATTCATCTAGTTCTAAACACTAAAAACTTGAAACCGTGTATTCATAAATTATTCATCAAGATTCAACATTTGAATCGATATCTCTAGTTTGAATAATTCGGAATCTGCTTGTATCTTCCAGATTTTATTTTCTAGGTTTTCAATTAAATCTTCAAAAGACAAAATGGTCATGTCTCTTCTTTTAAATCTTCTTCCAGAAACCTCATTGTAAATATCATCTCTTTGCTCTCCTTCAATGATGCTTTCTTTACAAACCTCAAAAAGTTTGGGTTCTTCTGAATTTTTTTTTCTGTTCCATGTCAAAGAGAGACTCATGAGTTGTAAGCAAAAGTATGAATTACAAGTGATAGAGTAATTTTTTTTGAATAGTATAGTAAAAGATATATACCATTTTGTGGTGTTTAATGAATGACCTCGACCCTGTGTAAACTTTTTGGCCCCTATTTGAGAGAGTTACCTGTCGTTTCTACAACAATGATAAAATCATTAGCCCATACCTAAAACAAGTATAATTATAATAACTAGTAATAGTTATGCTAGTAATACCTTAGAAGTCATTCTTCAGTTCCTTCTTTTCCTTGAAAACGACCCTTAAAAAAATCCGATGGAAGTTTTAGAATCATAGACCTCCCTAAGATATATACTATATCTAAAATCAGGTAAAATCTTATAACCATATTAGATTTCTATAAAAAAAAAGATTTATAGTAAATCAACTAAAACCCATTGATAATAATTAACGAGATTTGATAAAACAAGTATAAATTTGTTCCTAAAAATACACGGAAAAAAATTCTGTATCAGTGTTTTTTTTTTTTGAAGTTGAAGCAGCTAGGTCTACTGTGGAATCTTCACATGCTGCAGCAGTCAAACAAGTACATCATCTGGTTAGTTTAATTTCTCCTGTGGTAGACACTATTTTTTTGTTACTGTCATCCCTCTCCTTAACCATTTGGTCCAGATTGATACATATTGGACTTAAGATGGAAACTGATGTAACGATCAATAACATGCCAACTAAAAAATTCAGTGTTGATAATAGTCAACATGTGGACCACTACCTGTGTAGGATTTTGAATTCTTGCTGATGCAAGTATAAAACAAAGGATCAGACAATAGTTCAAAGCTGCAAGAGCCAGTTCCTTTGAGGATAATAGTTCAAAGCTGCAAGACCCAGTAGGTAGTCATCTTTGAGGATAAATATGTTACTAGAAACATGTGTTTTAATATGGGAACTGAAGTTAGTCCTGTCAGTTCTGTACATAGTTGTGACAGTGATAAGGATGCTTAGAATTTTTCTCGAGATAATATTTTTTTTGTATCTTAACAGGAAATTTGAATGGAAGATTTTACAATTCATGGGTCTTTTGCATTAAATAACTGAAATTGAAACATTGAACATAAACAGAGCATTGATAGAACAAATCAAAACAGCACAGTTGAGGCACTGGCTAGTCCAGTCCTCTTGGGTGAAGCTCTGGCTAGCCCAGGCATGTGTACAACATCCCCATTCACCATCTATTTATACCCAAAGTCTTAATTAGGGTTTATACAATTTTTCCCCCAAATCAGTGAAATTAGGGTTTGATTTTCACCTAATTTTGACGTGACAAATCACTCAAGAAGGTCGACCCATTTCTTCTCTTCTTCTCCTGGTCCATTCCCATGCCTCAATTGATCTTCTAGCTCGACCTAATTCATTGATTTTCTCATCTATGGTTTCAGAGAGAAAAGAGGGGAAATCTATGAATTAGGTGGGTAGAGTGGTAGGGAAATGATGGGAAAGGAGATGGGTTGTAGCCATCATGGCGTTTGGTGGCAGTTGGTGGCATCAGGAAGTGGTGAAGGTGGCTGTGGCAGGGCGTGGTGGTGATGGAATTGCAGACGTAGGTGAGGGAAGAGAGATCGATGGAAAAGAGAAGGGGGTTGTTTGGTTTGGGTATAGATATTTAGTGCTCGGGTGTTGGTCGGTTTCAGCAAATTGGATGAACAGCGAGGATGAGCCGTGGGATGTGGAGATGATGGATCGATCTAACGACGAGATAGAAGGAAGCGAGGAGCGACCGTTGGATGCGGAAGTACAACAAAACTGACGGCTCAAGATGGAGTTAGGTGCTATAGTATTTGACATGAGCTTCAGATTTTGATGCACTATGATGAAGCCACCGTAGGATGCTGAGATGATCCAATCTGACGGCTGAAGATGAAGGCGGGCATGGATATTGGAAATGGGTTTGGGTGAGGGTTTTGGGCCTTGGGTATGCCAAACCCATATCTTCTTTAAGAACAATTCTTCCTCTTCAAGCCCAGTTCTAGCCTTTTGGTCTTGCGCACAACATTCTTCGCGGCTTCCTTGTGTGATTCCTCTTGGCTTCCACCACTTTTCTGCTCTTTTTGCTCCGTGATTCATCCAAACTTTATTTACAACCTAAAAATGCAAAATTAATTAATAAAAATATTTATTCTTGAAAACAATGAAAATACAGAATATGGGATAAAATGTAGAATTAATGCACAAAAGATGAGTTAAATGCTAATAAAAAGGGATAAATATAAACAATATTTGGCACTCATCACCAGTCGTGAAGTTCAAGCTTCTGTTAATGAAAATGATTATGGAACTATCGATGAGGTTTACAGACTGTTGCTAAATCTTACAGGTCTGTGAAGCAGCATTGATAGCAACTGATTTTAAGGAAATTAAGCTTGGTAATAACTTATGGTTTCAAAACTGGCTTTTAAACTGTAATGTACAAAACTGGTTTGATTACAGGTTTTGTGGATCTATCTTTTAAACTATAGCTTGAAAATCTTTATTTCCTCTTATCAGAGACTTAAAAGGCTTAAAATCCAGTAGGGAGCAATGATCAGATACAATCATCAGATTTGCGTCATTAGCAGTCAGCGATTATTCTGTAAAGGGTCATAGTTTGAGTCGCGGAATATTAGGATTTGCAGACCACAATTTGTCTTGCCACTAACAAAGTTTTAACGGAAAAATTTCAGATTTTCTTCGTATTCATTTAGATGATGAATTAATTTTTATCTGCATAAATAGGTATAGGAACAAAAGTCACACGTCGCCAGCAATAGTTTTTCGGACGAATTAAATTTTGTCCGCAAAAATAGATATAGGGATAAAAGTTACACGTTGTCATCAATACTTTTTTTGGAGACCAACATTTTTTCTGTCAGTATAAAACATTCCATTTGCGACAACAATTTGTTTGGATACTAATAGTTCTAACGACAAAATCCTTATTTGACGGGCATTCATTTCGACAACAAACTAATTTTGTCGGTGTAAGATACATTCAGGGACAAAAGTCTTGGATTGTTAGCAATAATATGTTTGGAGACTATAATTTTTCTTCGTCGCTAGAAACCAATTTCTTGACCGAAATAATTCGTCACAAAGAAGTATTTAGAGACGGAGACAGAATTGGTCACTATATTTGGTCACAAAAGAAATATTTAAAGACAGAGATAAAATTGGTCACCAGTAAGTTGTCACAAAAATTTTCAGTGACAACTTTTAAGACAAAATTTACCTTTTGTCGCGTAAAAAATATATATGGTGACGAAAAAAATATTCCTCCCTAAACACTAGATTTGTAGACAAAATTTTACTGGTCACATAAAATTTTGTCACTAAACATGTGTTTTGTTGTAGTGACAATTCATAACAGAGTTCGAATCTCCCTTTATTAGAGGTATCCAGGACACGTTCTACTTGTTGAATACAGTATTCTCCAACAAATTCACTGTACACTTTCTCATTCTTACTGAAAAGAATTATATGAATTTTTCTAGTTAAAAGATCTTGGAATCTACTAGAGTATATCATATTCGATATAGCATTCTTTAGGTCTTTCATGATTCTACCAAGTAAAACGTACAGGCGCGAATATAAGTTGAATTCTTATAAGATATTTGACTCCTTATAAAAAAAAAACTTTTTATTCGAATATATTGTAGATTTTTCGAAAATCTTTATTAAGAGGAAACAAATAGAATTACCTAATTTTTTCAAACAAATCTCTAAAACACAAGACAGTGTTTGGCTGAGAAGAGATTTGTTTTTATAAAAGTACATTATTTTTGACTGTTTTTCCTCTTCCATTTCTTGAGATATGGAGTATCATTATATTCAGAAATTGTTTCCGAGATTGTTCCTTTTAAGGGATGCGAAACAGATCTAGCTTTTTTAAAGTCATTTTTTGTACCCCTTTTTAAATGACTTTAGATCATACTGAACAGACCATGGATTAACATAGTAGTTCCTTTGTATGTTTGTTGTGGAACAAAAATCAAGGTTCCTTGTGTAGAAAGAAGATTTCTTCAATTCTTTTGACACAAAATGAAGAGCATTTTGCATCCTGCGAATCTTGCAATTTCTTTGTAGACGATCTTTACTACCACAATAATAACATTGTTTAATATTATAAGAATTATAATTTTTGTTGTTACCTTTGTGTGGATATTCTTGGGATGCTCCTTTTCTTTTATGTACTTTTCGAAGTTTTGATCTCTTCCCTTTTTTAACAACTTTCTTCTTTATTTCCTGGTTTGGTTGATCATCAATCGTTGGTTTGTCATTATTAGTTAGCATTGTTGACTACAGAGACCTCTTTTTGTGTACTAGAGGATTTGACAAACTTTATATCTTTTTTATGAACTAAGGTATTGCAACCTTCATAACCCAAGCCACGTGTATCCCCATGACTTCTTCCTATTTCCAGTAAGGAGGATAAATTGTTTGTGCTCTCATTAAGTTTTCTCAACATAGAGATTTCTTCTTCTAATGATTTATTTTTATCAAGAGCAGAGGTAAGGGTTTCCTCTAAATGCTTTACATTGGAAAGAAAATTATTTTCTTTTTCCTTGAAGCAAACTTGTTGAGAGCTTAATTTTGCCTTATAATTATCAAGTTCTTATTCCAAAATATGAACCCTTTTTATGGTTTTATCCAAGTTTTTCTCACAAGTTTTTGTACGAAGAAGTTCAGTACTTATCTTCTCATCGAAGCATACTTGTTGTGAGAATTTTCTTTTAGCAATTTATGCTCTTCATCGAGATTATCAAACTTCAAAGTTAAATCTCGTTCTCTTTCAAGTGCTGAAAGAAGTTCATTAGAGAAAATAAGAAATTGTTTGCTCAATTATTTCAGTTAAGATATTTTTACACTTGATCTTTCATCAGAAATCTCAAATATAAAACTCAAACATGTCGTTAGAGATATCATCAATTGAGCAACATGAATTTGAAGGACTGTCTCCTTTTGAGCACAAAACTTGTGATACGTTAACTGAGTCTTTGGACTTTCTTCACAATCGCTTAGTCTTTCTTTGACCCATGTTTTATAGGTTGGATCGCACCAAACACATATTGTTATATCTTTTCGTGTTTTCCTGCTTTGATAGCAATTGAAAAGACGAGGGTACCAAAATACACCATAATCTTTAATTTATCCACCTATAAGTCCTCTTACCGAAAGTGATTGTCTATGGACAAAGTTGATACAATACTACAAATCAGTATTCACACTTTGTGTGATTGTTTATGGATACGATATCGAGACAATACGACTACCAATGTGTGATTACTTGATAATGGGTTCGGACTTAACCAAACTCTATAAGATCACTATCAAGTAAAGTGGAGTTAACGTTTGTATATTTTACTTCTAATTATAATAAACAATTATAATTGCGGAAATATAAAAGTAAAAGACACATCAAGATTTTGTTAACAAGGAAACCGCAAATACAGAAAACCCCGGGACCAAGTCCAAAATTGAATACTCTCAGAATTAAGCCGCTATTCAAAATCTAAACGAACTTCGTATAGTTGATACCAAGCAACTACCCCTAGTTCACTTAACTAGTTTCCTCAGTATCCTTGCGCTTCCGACTTTGATGAGTGCGCGCACTGGAACGATTCCTTTGGATCGTATTCCAAACAGTAAAGGAATAACAAATCTGTTTGGTAACAACTCTATTAATTCTTTAAGATAAGATATCTCAAGTCATATGCAAAGTCTCTTCCGCTTAAGCTAATAAACTCCTTTGCCTCAATCCAATCTCTATTACCAAAGTAATAAGATTCGGATTTGTAACAATCAAAATATATCTCAAGAGAACTACTAGGCGTTATCGATCTCACGCAACTATCAATCGAGTAAATCTGATTCTAGTTGGATCCCAGCCGATCAAGGTTTGTGCAACACACAAAGATATGAGAAACAATAAGAAATCTTTTTTGTCTTTAAATCTTCTTTAATCTTCAATTAAAACCTGCACAACGCCACTTGAATCTCTTGTGATCAATCACGCACAGAACAGAGTCTGTTAACAATGGATTATTACAAGATGTCTTTAGATCCAAACGGTTCTAAAGATCACGTCGATACTTCGATCTAGTTTGAGTGAATCTTATATCAGAAGAGATTCTCAAGAATAAACAAACTAGGTGCAATCAAAGTTTCAACAACCGTCAGTCAATCAAATCAATCGAAAACTAATAACACTGCAATTATCTAGTTTCCCACCAACGGTACTCGTAGAGCTTCTTGATCCCACTGAAGTCTTTAAACGAGCGGTCATAAGATATTTTGCCTAATTAGGGTACTTTCCTCTTAGATTAGAGGGCTCCACCAGAAACAACAAAAACATGAAGTGTGCCTGGTTCTTAAGATAGTTTGCTATAAATGCAAACTTAGGTATTTATAAACCAAGGATGTTTGGACACCAAGGAATTTCCAAAACCGAAAGTATTTTCAAGATATACAATAAATGTCCATTCGGTTTTCATAATTCCAGTAAATGCTTTGTCAAATATTTCCCGAAATCTCTCAATAGAAAATCTCTGATTAGTAAATGCACATTACTAACTTTTATTCTCTAGAGATATGCATTTAATCGCTGGTAATTAAAGAATATAAAACTAATAACCTTAATTAAAATATTCTTAATTTATTTCGGAATAGGATCTCCTTGAATACTAAGGAATATCTTTGAACAATAAAAGATAAGAGTTACTGTACGTGTTCAAAGAATGTTGGCATCTCTTCTTTATAAATCCTCTTTCATATTTACAATATGTACATTATATACTATTATGATCATGTCACGTCACTAGAGTATTATACGATATGTACAGTATATACAGCTTCGCAGTTATGTTTTCAATTACACGACTTGTAAGATATGTTTTCAATTACAGTTCAAGTCAATATTGTTAACCTCAAGTGGAAGGATGATGTCGTCGTTGTAGTTCATTACTTCTTCACATTCTTCAGGTCCTCGGAGTAATACTTGTATGTCTCAACATTCCTAGACTCCCTAGTCTAACCTAAACGAAGTTGACTCTAGCATTTAATCAAGCGACTCTAGATGAGTTTTGATAGTAAAATATGACAACCAAACTTGACATACCAACGCTTGGTGAGTTCAACCGATCTATGCTCTAACAATCTCCCCCTTTGTAAATTTTTGAGAAAAAACTCTTATTACATATGGAGCTAAACGAATTATAAAATAACCCATTCTTCATACGCTTGTTTCCAAGTTTCAACAGCACAATAACCTGCATATATATTCAATCAATAAATGCCGTTTTTGACATTTGAATAACAAAAGCTTTTACTCCCCCTAAAGGTAAGCTAGGTAAATATCAATCTGAACATCTTTGTTATTCCTCTTTTGTATTAAGAATTACCACATGAAAATATGATATGGTTCTCCCTCTTAGTCAATGCTTTACTCTTTTGTTATATATAACGTTTAAGCACATTTGTCCTTTCCTTAGTGGTTAAAAATCACTTGTTTACTCCATCTATTTCTCCTTATTTTTGTCGCGAAATGACAAAGGTTCGAGCAAATAAAGGACAAACCGAAAGGATCTTACAAATCTAAAAGACTTGTAAACAACCTATAAGAGATAAGCACGAAGGTTTCACATACCACTTTAGACAACTGTTAGAGCACTGCTCGGTCGAACTCGCAAGCGTTTCTATCTCAAGCTTGCTTGTCAATGTTAGTGATCAAAATTATAAGTCTTGATTTCTAGTCTACTTATAGTAATGTCTCGGACTAGGATATATTGTGTAGTTGAGCATTAGACTTCACGACGTTCATCAATTGAAGACAAAGAACAACTAAGGAGAGCGTTTGGAACTTCATCAACAAAAGGTATGTGGGGACTAAAACTCATCTATCACTTGGAAAGTCTATTTCTATTGTATCTCCTATATTGAGACAAAAGTCGTATTACTATATAGTATTCAATTATGCAAATTTGATATTTCGAGCTGAGTTTACTCGCTTACATATTTCTCGAAATATGTGTTGGTAAGCTTTCGCTTCAACCAAGTTCATCTTATATTCTTGACGAAAGTCAAAACATGATCATGTGAAAATAGTCGAATAACATCTTACATGGTTTGTGTGATACAATCATTTGGTGTAGACTTGGAATATTTCGTTATGTTTGTTTCAATAACTTGAAAATTGCTTTGATGCTAATAGTGTGTGAAAACGACTATTGTAATCCTCTAAGAAAATTTCAATGATTGAAATAGAGTTTAAAACTATTGGATTATGAACATAGTATGCATTCTTGCATGTATGTGATCCATGACGAGAACTATAGTATGCATACACGTATGCGAACTTGTAGTTGTGGAATTCCGGGTACCAAGTACACATACCGGTACGCATACTTGCGTAAGTTATAGGTCCGGGAATTTCTGTTGGGTTTTGGAAGTGTACTAAGGTATGCATACCCGTTCGCATACTGGCTAACCCAAACTCAGACCGGCTACTTAGGTATGCGTACCCGTATGCATACTTGAGTGGTTAAAGTTCTAAAATCAGTTTGTTCATGAACTAATACATTTATATATTAAGGAATGCATTCTTTGCAAACCGCGGCTATAATGTTCATGAATTGATTCGAGTGAATCAAATCGATTTTGCTTCAATTGTGTTCTTGTATACTTCTATGAGAATATAACAATTGAACTACTCTTTAACTAGTTTCATTTGATTCATTTGAACTAGTTATGGTTGAGATGAATAAGGTTGATATGAGAGTGTTCATATAGATAACCTCGGTTACTACTGTTGAGCCAACATGGTCTACACGTTTAGGTATGGTTACTCAAACCTAAATTAAGGTACATTTCATTTGTGTATAACAAGCTAAGTTCGATCTAACGGTTGAAAGATATTAGCTTGAATCTAATCAGGTTTTCATCTAAGGTGAATATTGAATGCTCTATTACCAAGATAACTTAGATTGCATACCCTGATTTGAAAACTATATAAGGGAGAACTCTAGCAACTGGGAAACCTAATCCCCACACCTCTTGTGTGATACTAGTTGCATAAGCTAGATTCGATTCTCCTTGAACCTTAGGTTTTTCACGAAACCCTGTAGGTTAACGACTTAAAGACTTCATTGGGATTGTGAAGCCAGACCCAACTATTTTCTCTGTAGTTATGTGTTCTGATCTTACTTCTTTTATCGTGATTGAGTATTATCTTTGCTAAGATTTGCTTGAGATTTATCTCCGATGGGTAAGATTAAAATTAGTCACAAACATCTTCGTCTCACGTTTGTGATTCCATAGTATCTTGTTTCGCTACCATACGATTAAGATTATTATGGGGTGATTGATAACACTAGGTTGTTCTTCGGGAATATAAGTCTGGTTTATCAATTGGTTCATGTGCACCTTGATTTATCAAAAGACGGAACAAGACTCGTAGGTATTTCTTTGGTTTATATATTCCAATAGACTTTTTAGTGTGAGATAAATTTGTTTATCAAGTCTTGGACTTTGGGTCGTAGATCTTGGTTGTGGGTGAGATCAGCTAAGGGAATCAAGTGCGTAGAATCCTGCTGGGGTTCAGAGACGTAAGGAATGCAACTGTACCTTGATCAGTGCGAGATTGATTAGGGATCAACTACATTCCAGTCCGAAGTTAATTAGTTGTAGTCTAATGTCTGTAGCGGCTTAATACAATGTGGTGTTCAAAGCTGGACTAGGTCCCGGGGTTTTTCTGCATTTGCGGTTTTCCTCATTAACAAAATTCTGGTGTCTGTATTATTTCTTTTCCGCATTTTTTTTTTAATAGTAATATCACAGGTTGTCGTTAAGATCAATCAATTAGATAATCCAACCTTTGGTTGACATAAATTGATTGACACTTGAACATTGGTCTTTGGTACCATTCAAATTATTTCTCTTATTCAATCGGGCTCGTAGATTCCTATTTTCTGATTGCAAATTGAATTTAGAAATTGAGATATAGAACTCTTTGATATACTTTTCTCTAGATTGAGTTTGACTGTCTAGTTGATTATATTAAAAGTATATTGGAGTTTGTCTATTCAGATTACCGAACGAAATATTGGGTGTGGTTGTTAGACCCCCGATTTTTCAATCGGTATCATAGCAGGCAAACACGTTTAAAACCTTATAAGTCTGTGTTTGTAACGATCTGAATATGGACAGAAGTGTTATCTCTGAAAAAACGCATCGCCAGAAATAAAACTTCTGTTTCTATGAAATCTATTAAGAGAAAGACTTGTCAATATCAAATATAGACGAACCTAATGTTCCAACGAAACAGACTTCTACTGACAAGTGTTACCCGGATCACCTTACTGACGAGTCTGACTCTGAAGTTGAAAGGGAAGCAGCCAAAGAGAGTGCAGTGATTCTAAAACGTGTTAGAATCCAGGCTGATGATGTCAACCGGTTGAAACACAAAGTCAATGTCCTTGTTGGTATGGTAAATGAGCGTGACTCTCTTCTAAAGGTCCTTCGTGAGGAAAACGCCTCAATATGTTTTTCACGAACTCAGCTTGAGGGAAAACTCAAAGAGGATGCTTTGGAAACTGAACTTCTTTTGAGTAAAATCTGTATTCAATAATGTTCAAATAGTCCCATATACCAATTTCTTCTGATTTAACTGGAAAAATTTCTGTTCCATAAGCTAAATCGGGATCCCTTTATGTTGGAAAGATGTGCATGTGTCTTCCTCTAATCAAGGAATATCCACATCACATGGAAGAAATATATCTCCCAACGATGGTATTAAAACTGTTATGTCTAATCACTCAGGTGATCAGAAAGTGTGTCTCTTATGTGATTCAAAAGGACATGGTGAAAAAAGAGGAAATCTAGGTTGAATGACAATTCTATTGATCGTCTTCAACACACCTTAGATTTAATTCTCAAAGGTGTAACTGACATTCATATGTCTAAACCAATTGGTTTTAGTACTCACCCTGTGTACCCCACCATCAAAGTCAGTTCGATGTGTTCCTCAAATCTTCAAATGCAAAAAAGTCTTCCTAAACCATTTCGTTCAAGAATAACTCATGGGTTTTCTTCTATCAAAAAGGGAGATAATGTTGTTCAGGATGTGAAAAAGGCACCAGAAGAAGGAAGCAAAAATGGAGATATGGAAGACAACCTAAAAATGATAATCGGAGGTTATAAAGAGATTATTAACAGGCTGTCAATTCCCTCTAGAAAAATTTCTTCGGGTAAGAACAAAAACTATGAATCGTATTTTGATGATAGTAAATTTTATGATAACTTTTCACATCATAACGATTTTCCTCCAAAGATCAGGAGAAAGAGGTTGAATCGAAAACAACGTTCATTTGATGAGCTCAAGGCTCATACTTGTGCTAACTGATCACAACGTTGAAATATCACTCACAAAAATCCTGGTTGAGTGTGATATGGTCAGGTATACTTGTTGGAAAAATGTCTTCTGATTGTCTAGCTATTTTCTTATCGTTCTTAGCTAGATTATCATTCACAAACATTTTTGCATAAGTATCTTTTGTTTTGTCAAGCATTTTTTTTTTTTGTCAAAAATTGCCATTCTTATGCTCTAAATTTTTCTCCTGTGAGAATATAAAATTTATTGAGCTAAGGCTTGTGAATTGTTTTCACTCAGCAAAACACTGCTTTCCAAATTGTATCCTTGGATTGCATACGTCGTCACTATGGTTCTTTTCCTATTGGCCAAGGTCTCGTTCGTACGGGTACCCGAGTTACATATCATGGACCATCTTTGAAAACCCTAAAAATTGGTTCCTTGTGAATCCATTTAAATACCAAAACCTTTTTGCTTGAGTACGCATGCTCCAGGTTATTTTGTCAAAAATGGCATCTCCTTCGAGAACTTGTAACTTTGCAAAAGGTTTTCTTGATAAGGGTTGTGATTTTGAAGAAGAGGGGAAAAGAACTCTTGTGGGAGTTAATGGCATCTTTCCTCAATCTCTTGATAATTATTCAGACAGTGAGGATGATGAAGAGATTTCTGCTGAAGTTGTTCAAGATTTTATCGGTCAGTTTAACGATGCAAAAATGCTTCTTGTTGATACCTTAAAAAACCTTGATATGTTAAGAACTGAGTTGAAAAAGGTTAACTCTGACCTTTCTCTCATGAAAACACATGTTAAGGATCGTCTTAAGAATAATATCTTGTCCATAGATGTAGTTCATACTTCACAAGCTTGAAGGGTTTGGAACTCATGAAGCTTGTGCACGTGAATGCTGACTTTTATTTGTGATTGTTTTTGTTTTTAGAGTTTTTTTTTGTCTCAATGTCTAGGAAACTTCTTACGAGAATTTATTCTTGTGTTTTAAGAAGGATAACTAAGGTTTGGAATAGCCATTATTGTGAGTACACATAGTTATTGCCAACGTTTTCATTTTGCAATGTTTTTAGATTTATTTATTTAAATTCTAAGTTATTTGGAAGATGATTTTTGCAGTATTAATCTTTATGATTTTATATATTGCAAATTGTTATGGGATATGTCGTTTACGTCCGTGAACCTTGACTGTCCCATATTTTTTCAAAAGTTAACACTATTATATGTTGGTATGAAAGTATTGATAAAAGATAGAATGAACTTTTGACTACAAAAGTTAAGCCTATTATGTTATTATTTGATGGAAGATAAGATGAACTTTTGTTTACAAAGATTAAGTCTATTATATGTCATTGTGCAAATAGTGATGAAAAATAGAATGAATCTTTGATTATTCCGCAGTATTGGTCTTTCCCTGATCCACATCCTTGTGTATGTACTGTGTTGCTCCGTAAGTTCTCTTATGTTGAGCATGACAAATTGAATTGATCATTTTTCCTTGTGGTTAATTCAATTGAGATTTTTGGATACAAATTCATGTTTCATGTGATTTGTTAATGTCCAAAGAAATCCTTCTTTTTTTGTAACAATAAGGTCGCTCTTGTTGTTCTTTCAGGAATGACATTTTATGGGGGAGAGTTCTTAATTGAACTTGTGCTTAATTGCCAAATCTTCGTGGGGAGTGCGGTTGTGGAATATTGTAGGAGTTATCTTGTATCTTTATAAACTCCTTGATGAATACACTAAGTTTCGACTATGTGAAATCATCAAAACAAGTTGATATGTTGTTCTCTTTTGGTCATGAAGTATCTCTATGAAAATTTCATGAGGATCCCACTAGTTTTCGTACCTTTACCAATTTATATTGACAAAAGGGGGAGAATTAATGTGTAATTCATACTACAAATACATATGGTTTACGTATCATTATGTAAGGGGGAGTGGTTTTCATTATGAGATGAAGTATTGACTAAGGGGGGGTGATACATATCACCATAGTATTGTTGTCAAAGTTGTGATACAATTGGACTTTGATGTTGTGTAATAATACTATGACATTGTATAACAATGATTGAGAGCAACTGTTTTCTCATTGTTATATCTACGGATCTTCAACAACTATGATGCTCAGTTGAACGCATTTGCAATCATTGGAGTACTTGGAAGTGACGAAGATTTTGAGTAATATTTAAGAACCAAGGAGATCAAATATTTGGATCAGAAGCTACAAAGTTTATTTATTTTTTGATTCATAAGTATTGATAGTTTTGTCACTAAAATTGACAAAGGGGGAGATTGTTAGAGCACTGCTCGGTCGAACTCACAAGTGTTGCTATCTCAAGCTTGTTTGTCAATGTTAGTGATCAAAACTATAAGTCTTGATTTCTAATCTACTTATAGTAATGTCTCGGATTAGGATAAATTGTGTAGTTGAGCATTAGACTTCACGACGTACATCAATTGAAGACGAAGAACTACCAAGGAGAGCTTGTGGAACTTCATCAACAAAAGGTATGTGGAGACTAAAACTCATCTATCACTTGGAAAGTCTATTTCTACTATATCTCATATATTGAGACAAAAGTCATATTACTATATAGTATTTGATTATGCACATTTGAGATTTCGAGCTAAGTTTAACTCGCTTACATATTTCTCAAAATACGTGGTGGTAAGCTTTCACTTCAACCAAGTTCATCTTATATTCTTGACGAAAGTCAAAAGATGACCATGTGAAAATTGCCGAGTAACATCTTACATGGTTTGTGTGATACAATCATTTGGTGTAGAATTGGAATGTTTCGTTATGATTATTTCAATAACTTGAAAATTGCTTTGATGCTAATAGTGTGTAAGAACGACTATTGTCATCCTCTAAGAAAGTTTCAATGATTGAAATAGAGTTCAGAACTATTGGATTATGAACATAGTATGCATTCTTGAATGTATGTGATCCATGACCGGAACTATAGTATGCATACCCGTATGTGTACTTGTAGTTGTGGAATTCCAGGTACCAAGTACACATACCGGTATGCATACTTGTGTAAGGTATAAGTCCGAGAATTTCTGCTGGGTTTTGGAAGTGTACTAAGGTATGCGTACCCGTTCGCACACCGGCGAACCCAAACTCATATCGACTATTTAGGTATGTGTGCCCGTATGCATACTTGAGTGGTTAAAATTCTAAAATCGGTTTTGTTGATGGTGGATTTTCATTTAAGGCTAAAATTGTAAAAGCCAAAATTATGCGCTGACATCCTGTAAAGGATAAATCCATTAATGAGTGATGAATACTTCTTCACTTTACTAATTCACTTAAAATGGAGAATGTAGCAACAAATCCCATATACCCTATGAATTTATAGCTTTATCAATTAATGCATGACCAGCCTTTTATTTCCTGTGTTGTTCCCGCAGAATTATCATTATTAGTGCGACATGACGACTGAGTGTTACTCTCAGCAGAGTAACACGAATCTCCAAGTATTAATAGTGAGGCATGCACGAAATACGCGTACATGATACATCTCTCGGTGTGTTATACTAACCCGATTGAGCATATTTGAATCTGAACTGTCCATATCAGTCTCAGAAACAATCATGACCACGCAAGTTGGCCGCACGATTTAACCAGCCTAGACGATCCTCAGCAGGAGCAGGCTACTACATTAATGACCACCAGCGGGCCCACTTATGCCCTGGTCGGTCGAATACCTACCATGCCTCCCAAACTACCACCGAACACCAGCCTGAAGTTGGATGTCCAGACTGGTATGGAGAAGCTTGGAGGAATCGTACAAATAAAGGCCGTCTATGACAGTCTCAAGTTCATTACATCCGTCCAACTTCACCGGCATGGTTGGACGGCGTGGATCAGCCCAAAGCCGGTCGAACAAGCGTCGTGGTGTACACCGGCGGACCTTCTTTCTACCTGCATGACCGACTTTTCCTTAACCTGACCAGATTGCAATATACGATTGTCTGAAGTTGTGTCAGCGTGAAGAATTGAGGGTCGCGGGAAATTCCACCAAAGGTCCCAAATTGATCACGACCATCAAATTTCACCGGCATGATTGGATGGCTTAGATCGGACCCATAGTCAACAAACAGGTATTGGCGCGTTCACCACCGGCCCAACGTGGGCCCCGCATGGTCGGCCTCCCCAAAGGAGAAGCGTGGCTTGCCAATTCGTCCAACCAAAGCAGCGTGGACGTGAAACCCTAATTAGGGTTTGCGGCACATCACATGTGTCGCAAATCAGTCTAAACCATCCATCTTCGCAGTTATAGACGGAGGGTGTAGATGTAGATTAAAAGGGCCCAGAGCATGTCAACACAATCACCGTGGGCCCGCCTACATACATGACTAATCGGTCAAGACCAACTATGGTTGGTCGTCTCGATTTGTGCGCCCAAACTAGGCATGGCCGCGCGTTTTTAATAGCAAATCGATCTCGACCACTCAACTTTGTCGGACAAATTGAGTGGCTTAGATCACATCTTCACGGGACAGTGAGGTATGGACGTGTACACTGGCCTGCCGAATGCACGCACTGATCGGCCAAGACCGACCATGGTTGGTCATCTCGAAACGCGCGCCTAAAGTAGGCACGACGTGCGGTCTTCAATTCCTTTGCGGCATGGGATTTCTGTCGCAAATCGATCTCAACCACTCCTCTTTGTCAGAAAAATTGAGTGGCTTAGATCGCATCTCCATGGGACAGTGAGGTACAGACACCTACACCAGCATGCCGTCTACACGCATGCCCAATCGGCCCTGCCAAAAACGTGTCCCATGCTTGGATTCGACCAAGCTAAAGGTTGGTGTTCGAGCACCTCCTAAACCCTAATCCGACGGTCGCAGATGTAGGTCGCAATCCATCTGATCCGTCCAACTTCACCAGCCTGGACGGACAGCCTAAGACAGGAGTTAGGCGACCAGTGAGGTATCACCACGATCACCGTCCACCACTCTTTCACACAGAGTGATCGGCCTAGTCAGGGCTTACATGTACAACCTCCAAACGATCACTCGAAGATGGCTGGACGTGATGCTATTTTCCGCGTCTTACTCTGTTAAGCCTTAAAACAGCGATGCTTCATACACGCTGAATATATTCGATGCATTACATACATAGAATGCATACGATATTTCACAAATATCGACTTCCTAAATAACTTAGTTATTTAATCTAGCATCGCGTGCTGCTTTTTGTGGGTCCCACGATCCACATTCGAGACATTAATCATGTCACAAACTGGGGGATACATACTGGGGTATTGGTCTGGCGTTTACAGCGTGCATCGCACAACGCGCCATCACAAGAACGTGTTAGGAAGTCATGGACGGTTAGTGATGATGGGAAAAGTGGGCAAGACTGATCGTGTGACACTAATACACGCAACTCCACTACTCCATCACTCCACTTCCTCCACTTCCCACGAGAGACGTGTGTAAGGCACAATGACTTGTATAAATAGGTTCTCCTCCCTATTTCCAGAATAAGACAACAGAAACCAAGTGTTGATACAATCGTATCCAAACACCAGAACTGATAGCTTACATTCTGCAAGACAATTCAGCTTTCTGATACAAGTCATACACAACCAATACCTTCACAATCTCAACACCTTCTTCGCTTCCCTCCCTAAGATCAACCCCATCTCCTTCACTTTGTGAACGAAGCAAGTATGGAACGGCCATTTCTTGGTTTAGTCCAGAATTGTACAGATTGATTTCTCGAATCACAAGCACTCCCGTGCAGTGCATTTGTTTAGGGTTTAGATTCATTTCTCATTCACACACCCCAAATTACCAAAACCGGCAGAAATAGTTTTCACCCATAAACAATTGGCCACCACAGTGGGAGATTAATCTCTCGGTTGCAAAATTGAATTCTCAATATTATTGTTCCAACCTTCTCAATTTTGGGATATATCTTGGGTACGATTCAATCATTAACCTATTCATTCTTTGGTTTTAATCTCGGTCTTCATCTCACGATGTATCCTCGCCCGCTAGATTCTTCGGAAACTATAGAGGATTCAAGTATCATGGGAAGTGTGGCTAGGATGGTGGAGGATGTCCTGGAAAACCAAGTTGGTATCGCTAGGAGGCAAAGCGAAACATTCCGCCTTTTGAACGATATAACATCTCAATTACAAGGAGGTTGGGCAAGCATTTATCCAGACGGTGTAAGAAACGCTGAATCCTTATCTAGAAGTCATGCCTTCACCGGTGAAGATGCAGAGAGAGAGCGCCTGGCCACAGGGGACTCAGGAGATACGAACAACATGGTCCAACTGGCGACAGAGACTCGAGACAACTCCACAGAAGAAAAGACTTGTCCGGGATGGCACAACGTTTGCCGGATAAAGAAAAGGAGCCTGCAGCTTACGTAGAATTGCTGGAAGATTTATATCTCAAGACTCTTGCTGAAGCTCAGAAGACTTCCCAATCCACAGCGACCTTTCAGCCAAGTGAAGAAATGCTCGAGGAGGGAGAAATCAATCAAGTAACACGTGAGTGCAGAGGATGGGAGCGTTCGACTCATTCACCCCGCAATGATATTATGACGCCTTCCGCATTCCGTCATCCAGTCAGGCGAGCTGCAGATATGATGACACACACTGGTTTTCCAACTCCGTCTCCAAAATGTACTCCACATCAAAACCACAGAGAGACGTCACGACATCCACTAACGCAAGAAAGGCTGGACTCAAGATATCCACGTTTCCCGCTTTCAATGAAGAAGATATTGGAATTGCTGGAGACATGGGTACGAGACAAAGAAGTACAACTGCCGTCTGTGTGGCGTCTGCCGACTAATCAAGAAATGACATACCCGAGGTATTGTCATTATCATCGGTTCCTTCATCACCCTACCAGTGAATGCAACGCCTTGAAGCGCATTGTTCAGGAGAAGCTTAATTCAGAGGAGTTGCCTTCCCTCTCTGGAAATTAATGCGTACGGCTTCCTTGAAGAGGTTGCTTGGGAAGTTTCAGTTTCATGCAAATGAGGTTCCAAAGAGCAAGTAAGTTCTATCAAACAATTTTACAAGAAAGATGGTTTTAGAATTTACTGGGGACTTGTCATCCCACACGGAGAAAGAGATTCAATGATCAAACACCATGTTTGTTTCCCTTCATGCTTTGCTTTTCGCACGATATTTGCAATTTCATAGGACATGTATAATGATTCATAACCAAGACACAAATTCTATAATATTCTCTTTCAGAGAATCAATCGTTCATAAAACTATCTCAAAAAATAAACCAATTCAAAATTCAACCACCTATTAGTTCAAAACCTAAAATCAAATTGTGAAAGGAAATCCTCACAATCACTCAAAACGCATCTAAAGAAAGAACACAAGTAGGAGGCACGAATCCTTCAAGGAAAGTCCTTCAGCAGCAACTCGTCCTTCTGGGCTTTCATCCTTTGGAGCGCGGCATGTTTCAGCTTCAACTCCTTAGACAACTTTTCAACCTCTTCTTCCTGGCGAGCAATACAGTCTGCAGAAGGAGCTTCGTCTTGCAGTTTCTGAAGCTCTTGGATTTCAGAAAACCCCTTGAAGAACCAAGGAACGTTGAAATCATACTGCACAAACACGTCTCGGTGGCACTTCCAGTATTCAATCATCTCCTCAGAAACACTACGACCGGTCGTGATACTCATCCCGTGAATGAAGAATAAATCTTCTTGGACAAGGTTGACCAATGCAAGGCGACTTTTGAGCTTCGTGGTGGTAGCAATGTGGCCATGATTCTTCCATATTACCGTGTATAACTCCTCGAACCGAGTCGGCACACTGAATCCCCCAACCAACACATGACCTGCATGAGGGGTATCGAAGGGAAGATCGAAGATAGCACCAGGAACAACAGGTTGCATTACCAATGCTTCACCGGTCACAAGAGGCATTTCAGAAGAAGTTACCATGACAGCTTCATCATTTGGAACCTGCTCAGGAAATTCTTTAAGGGGAGCCGTCTCAACAATCGCAGATGTTGTTTCTCCTGCATTCCTCCTGATGTTTGCTTCACTCTGAAGGCTGATTTTTATCACTGCCTCATCTACAAGTTCAACAAAACGCTCTGACACATTTCCATTCTGGGAAACGCTTCCTGCATCAACCACTGAGCCTGCATCATCCTTTTCATCATCGCCAAGAGGATCAGTATCGCCAGACTTCTTATGAAGACCAGCGTTGCCAGACCCCTCGTTCTGAATACGTGCCAATCTTGTGAAAATGTTTTCTTCCGGGATCCATGATTCCAAACAAGAATCACCTTTAAAAGAAATTATTCAGGAAAGATAAAGGAGTCGACAGAAAGGTATTTTATAAGTACCTGCATATTTGAAGAATTAAAAGCCACGGAACCGCATGCATGTTTCTTAGACCTCACTCCTGCTTGGGGATTGCAGTCATCAGCTCTGGTTCGTTTACCTGGGAGCGCCTTCAACTGAAAATGCTTTTTCAAAGTTTCAGAAGATGGTTCGCCGCGGGGAACTTTTACAACATCCTCCGAGAACTATTGGAAAGCTAACAATTGTGTCCTAAAAAATTCCTTATACTTGCTGGTTACCGTCGTATTTCTTCCGATGGGAAAGAAAGGAAGGCTCTGCATTGATGAAAATGTGTCAGCATAATATCCGCGAAAAGTTCTTTTGGAGCCTCCAACGGGCGAAGAAATGGAACACACTGGTCAAATCCCATTTGTCGAGCAGCTCTGTCAATATTGTACGGAGTCACAGTAAATGCTTCGTCAAATAAAGACGGGACATATCCCGGAACGCAGCTTCACAAGTAAATGAGTTCTCCAAGACTTGCGGTTTCAACATCAGCACGTATCACAACATCAGGAACAGTAACAAAAGTCTTTGGCTGAACAATGGAGGGATGGATCGGTCCCCATGGACGAAAATCTATGGAGAGCACATTGTCGAAGATATCCACGAGCTTTACAGCGGTTTTGGGACGTCTCTTCTGCCAACGAAGTATTCTCGAACCACCATACAAACTGTCGAGTGAAGTTGCAGGA